>NC_085857.1:28364582-28379582 GCF_034702125.1 Engraulis encrasicolus
GTATTTTTCACGCTTGCGACCGGCGGTGTCTCGCTAGCTTTGACTGTGGGGGGGGTGTTTGAACAGGACTGGCCGCGCACGCCGACGCTGTCAGTGTGAAAAGCAGAGTAGAACACACCGGCAGAAACTAAGCAGAAAGAGCTCATTCGTCTCGCTTCCGTTCGGCCTTGGTGTGTCTGACGCCAGAGATGGGGAAGGTTCGGCAAATGACCGTAATCGCACCCGGGTCGCCAGCATAGCAACCCAGAGCCCTACCGTTAGGCCATGGCAGTGTCTGGAGTTATTTTACAGAAATAAAGAAGCACACAAAATATCAGATTCTGCATTAATTCCAATACAAGCATACTCTTCAGGCCATGGAAAATAAACTTAAATTTCCATTTTTTTTATGAGTGACTACTGCATGCAGCCTGATGGTTGGCTTACCTAAAGTAGCCTTTTAAAAAAAGTCATTATTCCTGTCCTGCATGTTCCACTGCCAAGCCCCGTGACATGCCGTCATTTCACAACAAAGTAAGTAGGTGAAACGGACATCAGGGTAACACTGGGTAGGGCTGGCAGCATGGACATGGTGTTGATGATGAGGGTAAAAAAACTGGCTTTATGTAATGGCCGGTAGCCTCTTTGTGCAGATGGGTCCACCAGCGGGCCTGTTTACTCTCTTTGCTGAAAAGACTCAACTACATCATAATCGATCAGGGCTCTGAATTCATTTTATTCATCACCAGCCAAAATGGCTAGTAGATGCTAATCTTACTAGCCAAATATGCACTCACTAATGACGCCAAGGCGCTAGTCAGTTGATCTATCCTACCAGCCAAACAGATATTTCACCAGCATTGGGCCGGTTGGCTGCTGCTAATTTAGAGCCCCGATAACACTGCTATGACATTACTATACTGAGGGCCTTCAATTGCAGTTTTGGTGACAGTAATGTTACAACAGAGGCTCTGCACAAAGGGGCGAAGCAGAGTTCTGCTCTGCCAGCATTCGATTACATTACGTTTCAGCCAGTGGTGTAGTCTACTTTTTATGGTGGGTATACTGTATATTTGAGCATTTTTTGAAGTGGGTATACACTATATATTTATGGTTATGCTATTCAAAATAATTGATCAATCAGTTTTAAGTGGGTATACTTAAATCCCTGAAATTTAGAAGTGGGTATACTCCGTATACCCGTGTTCTACGTAGACTACACCACTGGTTTCAGCACTGTAATATATTGCCTATTTGCTGCAGTTTGTTGCCAGTGTGCAAGGGATTCAATGTGATTGATTGTTTGATTGATTGATTGATTGATTGATTGATTGATTGACGCTGGTCTTGACCTGAAATTAATTCACTTGTTTTTTCATAGGCCTATATTTTCTGGGCTTTTTGTCTTTATTTGTGTGATAGGACAGTGACGATAGGGACAGGAAGCCAGTGTGAGAGAGAGACGGGGAAGGGTCGGCAAAGGAGCCCAGGCTGGATTCGAACCCGGGTCCCCGGCCTAGTGGTCTGGTGCCCTACCGTTTGGCCACGGTATAGGGCCACTTCATTTACTTGTTGTTCTACACACATCACACAAGATCAGCGGATACCAGAGGTGGGCAAAGTAGAGTACCCTACAGCAGTGTTTCCCAACCAGGGGTAGGTGTACCACTAGGGGTACGCAAGCACACTATACAAGGGGTACTTGGAAAAAAAATAATTTAAACAAATGTATGAGGCCTAGTTACAGTGGGATGGAGAAGGCGATATAGAACTTGACTTGGGGGGTACTCATGGCACAACTAAAATGCTTAGGGGGTACACAAGACAAAAAAGGTTGGGAAACACTGCCCTACAGTACAAAGTAGGCCCCTACATTTATGGTGGAAGTACAACACTAAGCACATGTACTTCTTCTCAATTCAGTGTTAATTCAGCAATGAAACCTAGGCAGCTTGCATAAGCAGCTAATAGCTATAGGCTGTGAATTTTTCCACCTCTGTCACCAAAACTTTCATGGTACTGCAGTGGTTCCCAAACTTTTTCTGCCGAGACCCCTTTTTGGAGATAGCTATCATCAGATATTCTTTGGCAATTTGTTGGCCTCTTAATATTATTGCTCAATTTTCCATCAACAATTTGTCTGTTAACTTTTCTAGAAATTCACAGGAAAAGCAAGTACATCTATTAATCCTACAAAGTGAATGCTGTTACTAACCAATTTATGGAAGTATGTTAGCTGTTGACCTGTAGATTTCCCGTTTTCATGCGAAATCCCTTTCTGTCCGCAAGCCCCCTGCAAGCCTCTGTGAGCCCCCTGGGGGTACTGACCCCCAGTTTGGGAACCGCTGGTATACTGTATCAAAGAGGTTGGATATTTAATAAAGAGGACTCGAAACACGCCCACTCAATGCAAAAGCGAGTGCTCAAAATTCGGTCTCCTAAGGGGGCGTTGTCCCTCCTTCTTCTCTTTTCGTGGTGTTTGCACACGACGGGTGCTACCGCCATCTACAGCGCTAAGGGGACTTCATTGATTCTCAACCTCAGGACTCCGAAGGTCTCCTAACCGAAGGTCTCCTAAAGGGGCGTTCACCCGACATAAAGTGGATACCGGAAAAGAAACAAAATGACGCTTCTTGTTAGATCTACTTTCTTTGACTGTATGGTGCAGCCCCTTTCCCATAGGCCTAATTGGCCAAGAAAGCCCACGGGACGGGGGCACATGCTCTCTCTAAGTGGACTGCTAACAAACATTTATTCTCGTGGCTCAGATGACTCAGAGAGAGACACACGAGGCACAAAGCGTGTGGGACCTCACCTCGACACAGTTGTGCAATTGTCTTATAGTACTGCCAGTGTTGATTCAGAAACTAGACCTCTATAGTTTACAGTACACTTAAAAAGGATTGTGTGTCTGACTGCTAAAATAATCGAAATGTAAAAAGTAGCGTCTACCATATTCTATAAATAATCTATCAAGATAATTAAGTTATATTGTAGAATTAAATGCAATAACTTTACATTTCCTAAATTCAGTCAGGCAGGGATTTTTCCACCTGTGCCACTAAGGTCCTCGTGATAAACAGACGGTACATTACGTTTCCCATAGACTCAATTGGCCAAGGAGCCCATGGGACACTTGCTCTATCTCTACCTATAAGTGGACTGCTAACAAACATTTAGTCACATGGCTCAGGTGAGTCAGAGAAAGACACATGACTCACAAAGCGTGTGGGACCTATCCACAGTTGCGCAATTGTCTTATTGCATGGGCAGCCATGGCCTAATCAATGGCTTAAAATCAGAGGGTTGCAGGTTTGAATCCCACACTTACCTCTCCCTACACCTTCATCCATGGCTGTTGTGCTCTTGAGCAAGGCACCTGACCCCACAGTGCTCCAGGGACTGCAACCAATACCCTGGAAAATAATCGTAAGTCGCTTTGGGTAAAAACATTTTTTTTTAAAAAGTCAGCTAATGTAATGTAATGTAATGTAATGCAGTGTTGACCTCCATGCTGACACTACACTTATAAAGGATTGTGTGTCGGCTAAAATAATAAAAGTATAAAGAGTAGTGTCTACCATATTCTATCAACCATTAAGTTATGCTATGGTAAGATAAAATGCAAAAACTTAGTGGTGGTTCGGAGTAGATTCACCCTAATGCCATTTGAACCGTGACATCGATCCAGTAGTCCACCCGAAGTGTTTTCTACCTTGGGCGAACATTAGCAGAGTTATAGAGTTATTCTGAATAGCTTAGTACAAGCGGTAATGGACTTTTGCGTGCTCCTCCCAGATGTCGGAAGTAATGTCGACCTAGCTGTATTAGCAGAGAAGCTATTCGGCTTGTGTTGATAATAATAAACTCCTGGACAGTGTTCAAACTTCCAAATGCATCATTTTGTGAGTACAGACCATATTTGTACTACTGTAGAAGTTGGGTGTCATGGCATGTGATTTTAGCGTGGTAATTTTGGAGATACTGCCGGGTTCCATTACAGCTACTAAGCTATTCGGAATAACTCGGTAACTCGGCTAATGTTCGCCCAAGGTATAGAAAACACCTCGGGTGGACTACTGGATCGATGTCATGTTTCAAATGGCATTAGGGTGAATCTACTCCCAACCGTCACTTTAACATGTCATAAATTCAGCCAGGCTTATGGTCTGGGGCAGGGTTTTTTCACCTGGTGCCACTAAGGCTCCTCTGGTATACTGAAGGTTTCCCAAAGACTTAATTGGCCAAGAAAGCACACAGGACACATGCTCTTGCTAAGTGGAATGTTACAAACATTTATTTGTGTGACACAGATGAGAGATAGAGACACACAATGCACAAAGGCCACCGTTGGAACTCAATGTTGATCCAGACACAATACCTGTACAACTTTGTGTGCATTGTGTGTCCGCTAAACTAATTGAAGTGCAAAAGTAGTCTCTGTTATATAAGTCGTCTTTTGTGTTTGAACATCATGAAGTTCAGCCACTTTGGCATGATGTGGACTCAATTGAGTCAAGCTTATGGTCGGGCAGAGATTTTTCCACCTGTGTGGGTTCTCATGGTAAACAGACATTTTCCCATATGCCCAATTGGCCAAGAAAGCCCACAGAAAATTGCACTTTTCATACATGGAAAGGGGGATCTTCTCCATGGTCCGCCATTTTGGATTTCAAGCAATCTTTAGCTGCAAAAAATACTTAATTTTGGTTATACTAGTAAATAATAATAATTTATTACTCTGTAAATATTCATGAATAGATCAAATTTGGCAACAGCTAGCTCAGTTTCAATGAGCAGCATAGCCTACATGTAGTTGCAATACCTACTCTGGCCACAATATTACACAGTACACCCATAAAATTAATAAATTCAGTCAGGCTTATGGCTAGGGCAGGGTGTTTCCACCTCTGGCAATAATGTTCCCATGGTATACTGTAGGTATAGCTACTTTCCCACAGGCCTAATTGTCCAAGCAGCCCATGGGACACATCCTCCCTCTCTCTAAGTGGACTGCTAACAAACATTTACCGTATTCGCATGGCTCAGATGAGTCAGAGAGAGAGACATGCGAGGCACAAATTGTTTGGGACCTATCCACAGTTGTCTTAGTAATTCTGTGTTGATCCAGAAAGTACTAAACCTATACACCTTACAGCACATGGTGTGTCTGCTAAATAATAAATTAGTGTAATAATAATAATAATCATAATAATAATAATAAATCAGTGTAAAAAGCAGGGCTTTGAACCGTTATTTTTTTCCAAACGTTCCGTTCCGAACAGAAACGGAATTATAACGTTTCCGGTTATGGGTTCCACCAATAAATTGACGTTCCCGAACCGGTTAGAACAAAAAAATATTGTTCCCGGAACGGTTAATTTCGTTCCTGTCAGCTGATTACTCCCCATAGGCCTAACTGACGTTAATTATCCAAGAAAGACGGAAATGCAAATGAGTCAGCCTACATTCCAAACTGTTTATTCAAGCGGATGAAAAGAATATCCTCCAGAATTTTGTCATTCAGGGACGACCTAAGCGGAGAAGCGGAGAATAAACCTCAATGATGAAAATGCGCGCTCCACGCCGACTTGGGTCACGGGGAGCGCTATGATGGACATTGTGAGTTTGTGCTTATTTGAAGCGGCCATGGATGCCCAATAATGCCGAACATTCTCAGTGCGCTTTACATGCGCTTCTCTGCAATGTCTTACAATGATGCAATGGAAACTCTGCCCTTTTGTATGACAGTGGTTTCTCTTATTTAAGATGTGGAGTGGAGACTTTGTAATCCACAGCTCTCTCTCCATTCAGTCAGAGAATGTCTGATGTCACACAGGACGTGAACCTCAGCCGTGGTAACGTGTGCAGGAAAATAATAACTTTTTTTTTTTAGTTTGAGGAACGGTATTAACCGGTATTAACCGGTTACCATTATTTTTGAATAAGTGTTCCCGTTCCAGAACATAAAAAATAATAACGTTTCCGGTTTCGTTTCTGTTCCCTGTAAAATACAAAAAGTTCCCGGTTTTCGTTTTCGTTCCTTGAACCGGTTCAAAGCCCTGGTAAAAAGTAGAGCTACTGTTATATAGTCATGTTTTGTGGCTGACCATCATGAAGTTATGCCACTATTTTTTTTTAAAGATATTTTTTTGGTCTTAATTCATGATAGTACCGTACAGATGGTGACGAGTGCGAGTTGGGAGAGAGAGACGGGGAAGGGTTGGCAAAAGACCCAGGCCAGGAAACGAACCCGGGTCGGCCGCATAGCAAATGAGTGCCCTACCAATTGCACCACAGTAGGGCCAGTTGTGCCACTATTTTGGCATGACGTGCAATAACTTAATTTCCTACGTTGAGTCAAGTTTATGGACAGGCAGATACTTTTCCACCTGTGCCACTACTCATGTTCTCATGGTAAACAGAGGGTGCATCCCCTTTTCCCGGGGGGCAATCGCTATTCCGACATGCCGCTATTCCGACACTTTTCATCCCCAGGATTAGGGTTAGGTTTAGGGTTAGGGTTAAGGTTAAGGTTAGGGATGTCGGAATAGCGGCATGTAGGAATAGCGCCGGACGGTGGAAAACGTGTCGGTATTCCGACAATAGACATTAACGTCGGAATAGCGACATGTTGGAATAGCGCCACCTAACCCCTTTTCCCATACCCCTAGTTGACCATTAAAGGCCAAGGGACATATGCTATCTGCAAGTGGAACGCTAACAAACAGGGAAGCGTACCTACAGTATGTTATCCATTTCCTATGTTCCCGGGTCCCTAAAAAGGGGTCCTACGTTCCCCACATTGTAACTCACAAGGGGATAAGGCCCTGGATGCTTGCGTATGCATATTTCTTGCATGAACGGTTTTCATGCGTATTTCATGTCAAGTTTGCGCACAGTGGCTGCCTAACCCTAACCGTAACCCTAACCGTAACCCTAGCAACTACTCGCGCTCCCCATGCGGCAGCAGTCTACTTGGAAGCAGAGGAGAACATGGAACCCTTTTAAGAAAATGACCCCACAAACATTTATTCGTGTGACTTGTCCCAGGGGGTCATGGTTGACATTGGCCTGAAGGATTCATCACAGTTTTCATTTCCCCGCAGTATATAGCAAACCAGGGAGTGCATTTCTCAAAGCCATAGTCGCTAAATAAGTGGGCTAGGCCCTTTGTTGTTTGCGATACCCCAGGTGAAAAACCCATATACTTAAAGTGTACTTTTTTGACCGTACTTAGTACAAAGTGTACTATTTTCGGCGATTTAAAGTGCGCTTCATTGCACTATTAGTGCGCTGAAGCACTACTAAAGCAGTACTTCAGCACACTTGCAGCACACTGAGGATGCTAAATTGGCACCGCTTTTGGACAACTTTAAGTGCACTACAAGCATACTTTTGAAAGTATGCTCCAAACACGCTTTTCATGCATTCGTATGGCATTAATAGTGTGCTTGAGTACACTTCTATAACATTTTATTGTTACTAGAAGTTCAATAAAAGTATATTAACTTCATGCTTCTTTGGACAACATTGGAACATTTTAAGTATATAAAAGTATATCATATTAAGTATTTTAAATATATAACAGGTATGCTTGAAGTGTATTTACAGTACTCTCCCAAGTACATGAAATAATATAAATGTAATATTACAAATCATGCTAGTTCTCAGAGCTTGTACATTACACACAACCACAGTCACAGTAGTGTTACAGTATGCATGCCTAGCATGCCTGACACTTTCAATCATTGCATGGATACAGAGACTTCAGGTTTACATTTCACTGTCTTTCATTTCCATCTTGATCCTCCTTCCTGCAATTGATCACTTGCATTATCATTAATGGGGACACAATAATCATTGTTTGAACAATTAGTTTCCAACTTACCTCCAACCATGATACTGTGGGAAGTGTGAGCCAATATATACCAGAACATATACGTGACCATCATAATGACGGTGGGAACATGGTAATTTTTTGTGTACCACTTTAAATTAAAAAAAAACCCTAAAATAAACACAGAATATAACAATGAGTAATATTTTCATGCAAACCAAAAATATTCCTTCAGGATGAATGGCTTTCTGTTTGAGAAATTTACCTCCAAGAAGTGCATTGCATGATGGGACATGCATGATGGTGCATTATGGGTAAATGCACTTTGTGTAAGTGTCACGGGGTGACAATTGAGGCCCAAGTGAACCGAAAACTAGATGTCATTCATTCCCAATGTAATGCACCTGGAGCATGATTAGGATAATGGAGCGCAGGTGAGGAGGATGGAGGTGATTGGTGCACGTGGGTTGGTGAGCAGAGTTTTAAACGGCAAGAAACTAGACTGTGAGGAGAAAGCCGCAAGGAGAGATGACTGCGAGAATGCCATCCTGAGGGGAGAGAGGCGAGAGTGGAGCGGCAAGATGGGAGACGTCGGACACCGGTAACCGGACAGAGCCAGGCGAAAGGGACGAGAAGTTGGATGAGAAGTGGACGCGATCCTATGGATCAGAAGGCAACTGGCAGCTCGGAGGAGAGCGCGACTGGCATAGTGCCCAGAAGGAGTCCGCAATCAGAGTGACGGCCAGTGAACCTGCCTCGATGGAAAGGGGTGAGACGGACATGCACCCCACCGTGAAGATGAGTGACTCGTATTCGCCTGGTTACTGTGGCCTCTCTCTCTCGCTCTCTCTCGCTCTCTCTCGCTCTCTCTCTCGCTCTCTCGCTCTCTCTTTTCCTCTCGCTCGCACCCAAGACTGCTGAAGACCAACCAGCTATTCCGGGCCTACGCAGAAGAACTCCCATCGCTTCTCATCACCGCCAGCTGCTCCCGATTGAACGTGTGTGCCATGCCCCCGTTGCAGTGTAATTCACCTCGCAACCCCCGCACGGATGGACTTGGGTGGCTGGACTGTCCAAGCATTCCATTGGAGACTTCAGACTTGGGCGTGGGTGGGTTCCCCCGTGGGTAATGGACAGAGACAACTAGGCCTACCCCTTTGACTTTTAATCCAGTGGTGGTAAATAAATAGAACGAAAACTGGAACTTGTGTCTTGGTTTTTGGTGTTGTGCAGTGAACTCCCAGGGTAGTAGAATCAAAGTGGGCGCGGCCAGCAAACGCGCGCCCCACCTGTGACATAAGCACACTTTGAAGATATTTGGGTGAAGTACAATCATGGTGCACTTAGAAAAAGTGTACTTGCAATATGTTAAAACGATTTACTTTAAAGCGCACTATAGAAAATCACACTTCAAAGACATTTGGGTGAAGTGTAATCATATTGCACTTTAAAAAAGTACAATTGCAATATGTTATTAAAAATACACTTTTAGTAAGTTCACTATTAGAACACTATTAGTATATTCCTCTAAATACACTTTAGCCAAACATCTTTTAAGTCCACTTGAAGTATGGTTCGCTAAGTGTACTTTCTTTGAGAGCAACTTAATTACATCTAATTTTAAGTACACTTTAAATAAGCATATTGTAAACATACTTTTTCTTGGCACAAAAAGCACGAGTGCACTTTTAACATGCTAAGTACACTTCAGTCATGCTTTTATTGTACTAAATTGAACCACTTTTTCACCTGGGACAATTTCCCATTGTCAACTACCCAAGTTGCTAACTGGCTAACAACTACGCTTTCGAGAAACTTATTGAAAGACTTGGCGGGCAGAAATGTTGAAGTGGTAGACAGATATATTAGATGCGTTCCCTTTTGCATTCCCACGGGAGACGTGCAGTCTCTAAGTGCGCTAACGCTAACAACTATCCATGTGACTCAGATCAGTCAGGTACCTAAGGAGGCACGGACACCTGCAACTGGTATTATCCACACACGGGGCACCAAAACCCAAACCAAACCCTTCACACTCATACTGTATGATGCGAAGTGGAAAGAATGACTACCATGCTGATCTATGGGTGGAAATGGGACAAGAGTCACACACCAACACACTCACACACACGCACACACACACACTTACATATGAACGCACGCACATGCACGCATGAACTCATGCACGCACACACGCACGCATGCACACACACGCGCGCACGCACCCACGCACACACACATACACACACACACACACACACACACACACACACACACACACACACACAGCCTGTGGGCAGAAAGAGGGCAAGAGCCGACTGACTAGTACCCTGGTAAAAGACTGGTTTTACATATTAGATAATAAATAAATAATTTGCTTGCTTGCTTTCTTGTTTGTTTGTTTGTTTGTTTGCTTGTTTGTTTGTTTGTTTGTTTTTTTGTATTACTGCAATGGTGCTGTAAAGGTCTTGTAATGTAGGCTAGTACAGTAGAGTTCGAAATGGGGAGTGTCCATGGAGAACTGTATTGACACTGAAAAAACTCACGGTATTTACACGTGATGTCTCTGTGAGGTCAAGATTTGTGGCAGTCAACAAAAAAAAATCAGCTGCTGTTCCCTGCTCCTTGTAGGAGGGCTTTGTAAACTGCCTCAGAAGCTAATCTGCTAACATCATTTTACCTTTAGTCTCATTGGATGACTCAGCAATGGAGAACGCAAGTCTAAATATCACTGAACCGTTCCGTAAACAACCTAGCCTAGCCTGCTCCTCTAGTTTTCAACCATTGTGAAATGTTTAACTAGGTAATGGGGTAACATGCTATACTGTACATGAGTATTCTATATTTGCTTTATCTATTTAGTGAATGAAAGGGTTTTCTGTTAACCAGATGACAGATGAGAGATAGCAGTTGAGAGATAGCAGTTTCATAATTGAATTGGTCGTCATATTAGTGAAAGTATGACAACAGGGCTATTAGGGCCTATACGTTTTCTGATATATTGTAACTATCTTACTTACCTATCTCCAGAGAGTGCATATTATGTGGGCCAGTGACTGCAAATGTAAATGTGTAAACTGTAAATACGTTTTTAAAAGGATACTTTTAGGGGCTTTTTGTGCCTTCATTGATACAGTGGAGATTGTTTAGCCCAAATTTGGGGGGGGCTTAGCACACTTCGCCACAACACCCCTCAAATGAAATGCATATTAATGTTGTTTCGTGTCATCTTTAAAAAAATGAAGCAAAAAAAAAAAAACAGTGATTTTTCATTCTGGCTCTTCAGGTTGAAGTTTAATACCACTAACGGAGCACTGCTTACTATAGTGTTACCTTAGTTAATATACAGATGGCAGCCCGTAGTCCACATTTTAGTGGCCCGCAGCACAGTCTGAAAACATAATTGAAAACGGCCTGCACAATAAAACTGAGCTCAACTCTTTGACCTGAGCTGAGTCTCTGTACACTGCCTGAACAAAACGTCTTGGTCCTTGTTCCTATATTTTTTATGAATATCCACATTATCCAAATATTATGTAGCCCTATTGGCTACCATGAGCCAGGTGTCCATCACACAGAACGTCATCTCTAGCATATGTCGTCAGGCCCTTTACTCTGTCTATACTGTATTTGGCCCTCACTGAAAAAAAAAGTTTGCTATTCAGTCTATGGACACGTCGCCCCCTGTTGGTGGTAATACTAGCTGCAGCAGTGGAAAACTCCAAAAGGCACGTCATGTAGGCTTAACCTGCTGCAAGGCAGGTGCCAGCCAGGCAGGGGTGGAAAGTAACTAATTACCTTAAATACCTCAAGTGTTGTACTTGATTAGGTTTTATGGGTACTTTTTAAGCAGCTTTTAAATTGAATACTTTTACTTGTACTTCAGTGCATTTTGACCCAATTAGGCCTATTTTACTCAATTAGGCCTACACTGGAACTAGGCTGGAGTCCTGAGTAAAAACACACAAATTTGGTTCTCCCTAGAAGAGATATAATATAGCTTTCATTATAGTCCGGGAGCCGTGGGGTTGAACCCAGATTTCTTTGATAAAGTTCTTTTTTTTGCTTTATCTGATAGATTTTAGGCAAGTCTTCAAGATTTCAGACGATGCCCGGTGATATCACTTGAGCTTTTTCAGATTTTCAGCCTTTATTGTCCCATAAATGCAAATTATGACAAAAAACTAAAGACACCTAATATTACTGTGAATAATGTTACAAAATGTACCAAATTGCTTATATTACCTGAAAAACATTCACATTGGACTGCCCTTATTGAAACAAACCCAATATGGGGTAATAATTAACCCTTTCATAACAGCAATCCCACAAATAAGACGAGACACTGTAGGTGAATAGGTTTTTTTTTATTACTTGCAGATATCAATATGAAACTTTATCAGATGATTACTCGTATGAATTGGAGAAAAAAATGTATTACAAGTTTTCTATATTTTATGTTTAAATATGCTAATTAGGCTATTATCTAATTAAATATGCACTAATTTGCATTATATTTTGATGCAATGAATCTGACCACCTGAAAATGCCAGCTTCAAAATTCCTTTTTTAGTTTGTTAATATCCTACATACAAGAATATTTACTGTGGTTAATTGTGGCTATCTCCTTTCGTTATCCAGGTACAGAGAAAATACTGCTAATAACCTTAAAAAATGCGATTTCGGCCTATTTTTATGCATTTAGTTATATAAATCAGGTCATGAATGACAAATCAACAAATGCCTCAGTAAAAACATTCACAACATTGCTTAGAATAAGACTGTAAAGTATAGAACGGATTGTGCATTATGAGATCCTGCATAACATCACATCATGACAACATACATGACAACATCGCCGGTAGGTAGCCTACCACAAATAGCCAACATAAAAAATAAAAAAAAAGAACAACAGAGTGTGGGGGTAACTAGTGAGCAGTCGTTGGCTGTTCCAAAAGAGGAGTAAAGAAATGACATACATCCAGTGTATCCAGACTGGTATTGAATGATCACTTAAATCCATAAAGCCCTCAAATAAGATCTGTACATGCATTTAAATTTACACAGAAAGACCTATATACACTGCAACATACAGTACAGCACGCTCAGAGAGAGAGAGAGAGTGAGAGAGGAGAGGAGAGGAGAGGAGAGAGAGAGAGAGAGAGAGAGAGGTCTAAACATAGGAAAACAGCTATACATTATATATACGGTTGAGTCAAAAAATTAAGTCAATTCAGTGAATCCTGACTGATTAAATGATCACTTAAAAGTCCATGAAGCCATCAAATAAGACATGTACATGCATTTAAATTCGCACAGAAAGACCTGTCTACACCTATACAACATACAGAGTCCTTAACACCTAAAACACCTATAGCCTACAATTATACCACACACACACACCCACACACACACACACACACACACACAACACACACACACACAACACACACACAACACACACACACACACACACACACACACACACAGTAAAGCTCACACAACATTGGTTCGGCAGCATCCCCGAAAACATGTACAGAAAATGGTGCAAGGCACACTGTTTACAGCACAGCTACATTTCTTAGAATTGCAGGGGCTTTTACTCTTGCAACCACATCTGATCATCTGTAAAATGTAGTCTGGTGCCACTTTGACCTTTTCTGGAACACTTATTGGTATCAGTGCTTTGTTGCATGGGTCTTTCTTCCATCCAAATGCTTCAGGAGATAGTTCAGGTGGAGTGTGAACCACAATATTGTCCTCCACAATATTGCTTGAATATGAGCCCTTTTCACATTCTCAAGAAATGCCTCTGTTGTTGGTGGAAGAGCAGCCAGGTTAGGTGAAGATAAATGACCTTTCCCATTCTTTTTTCCCCATACCACCAACCTTGTATGTGACATGCTGATACTGTCTGGAATGCCATAACATGCGACACAAAGTTTAGTGGCCTCACTGGAAAAGTTGTTGGAATGGTGCCAGCACATTACCAATTGATGTCAAGTGATATCCAGCTTTTAGGGTCTTGATAACAGAGCCTTTACCAATACCAAAATAGGATGCCACAGTGTCACACCTTGATATGGCATGGGCTGGTAAAAGGTCAATTACAATGTCATTTTGTGGATTTACATTTTTAATTTTATCTCTTTCCATGTTAATACGACCACCACTGAAATTATGTACTTTGTAGGCAAACAAATAATCAGCCAAAAAATATGTAAGTATTACTTACAATTTTTATTTTGTGTTACAACAGCACAGGAAGAGTAAATAGCAATGTATGAAATGGTGAAATTCTGTGTTGAATTAGTACCGGTAATCCTTTCTGGGTATGTCTAAGCTGACACCACCAATATTCGCCTAAATGTTACATATTTCTGCTTGACAAACAGCTACTTATGTAATTGTCTAAAATTTATTTGGTACAAGGACACTTTCTCCACTTTGATGTGGCAGGCCTACCACCCAGAATGCTCTATGGTTAATCATAGTGCAGTTATGAAGCTGTCAAAAGCTTGTGGGCTATGGCTGCAGCGAAATCAACATGAAAGGGTTAATATCTGAAATTTGCACTCTTATCCTGATGGGTAAGTGTTGGACAACTACAAACAGCAAAACCAAACAACCCCACTATGAAATATAAAGCCATGTTTGGCGAAATGTTGGCCTTTGTGTCTCCGACTTGGAAAATCAGGCTTTTTGGGTGAATGCCCCGCCCCCAAACATGCATGACCCCACCCCCACTGATGTCCATACCTCACCACCTGTTCTTATACACATCCCACCATGTAAACAAACACAAAATAAGTATGGTATAAGGTATTTGGTCAGCATAACATGAATTGGGAGCCAAAGACTGTTGTAATCTATGGCTGCAGCACATCAAGCATAAAAGGCTCAATATCTGAAAATGCTCAAGGGATATCACCGGGCATCGTCTGGAACCTTAATAGGTACACCTTAGGCAACCACAAACTGCAAAGAAAAAAACTTTATCAGACGAAACTGGGTTCGGCTGATATTTGGCTTTTGGCTGCCGGACTATTAGCACCATATCAGCTGATGTCTTGTGACAACACTGTGTGACACTGATGTTTACATTAGTATTTCACAACACTTTGCCAAAATAACTTTTGTGCTGGGTAAGTTAGGTTCGCTTAGGTTAGGTTATATGTTTT
>NC_085857.1:28384582-28497082 GCF_034702125.1 Engraulis encrasicolus
AAACATTGTGTTAACAAAATGTTACCAAAACGACAAGTCTTAACCTGTTATTGAAGACTTGGCAATGTGTCATTTCAGTGTTGTAATGATGTAGTTGAGTTTTTTTTTTTTTATCAAAACAGTGTCAGATCACAGGAAAACCAAGCAGGCTGAACTAAAAGGTAACGGAATTAAGTGCCCAGGCTGAAATTTTGCTGCCCTTTTTTTTTTTTTAACATCAGCTGATGAATGACACGAAAATGAACAGACGAAAGCAGGAAGGGAAGCAACAGCAACATCTGAGAGGCCCCCGCCAACCCAATTGCTACAAAGTACTGAGGACCCAATTCTGGGCCCCCTCTATCCCTGGGCCCGGGACCGTCCCAACCTGTCGGCACCCACCACTGAGAGCAGGTGACGTATGAAAGGAGACTGGATTGGAAACCAGCCAGACCAGCCTCTGTTACATGCATGACCTTTCCTCCTCAATCATTCAAAACCTTGGGGGGTTTTACCTCTCAAACACTTTTAAAAGGAATTTGTGTAACAGTACTCTGATCTGCTTCAGAACGTCCCTCCTCCCGTGCTGGGTTCTTAACAGTTCCACAATTGCATTCTATGATCCCAGAGTGTTCTTTAGAATGCCAATCCCCCTGAACATTCTATCAGTGCAAGAATACAACACAAATGCACGATACCATGAAACCACGGCTCAGGCTCTAAATCCTCTGAACACAAAAGACAAAGAAAGCCTTTGAACTTTTGTTTGTTGAAGGATCAAGGTTTACATTTAGAAGATTTGCACGATTCACCCTGCTCCACGTTTGTTTGCGGATGATATCAAATTTACACGCTTGTACAAACATGAGATGCTCTGTAAGTCTGTCCTCAAGAATCAAAATGGTTCCCACATCAGTCAGAAACATTAGATACTGGCCATTCTTGTAACTACTGTAGATAATATGCTATATTTTATGCATGTGGTTGCTGTGAATATGTGTACGGCTGATTGGTCCTTCCAGCTGTGGGTGAAGTAGGCCTATTTCATGTTTGTAAAAGATTTCAGGTTTGGGCTCTTTTGCATCAACACGATGACGATGATGATGAAATGTGCTTTTTTGTTTGCACTAAATAAATCAGTGATTCTATAGACTAAATCTCTCTCTTACACACACATTCACACACACACACACACACACACACACACACACACACACACACACACACACACACACACACACACACACACACACACAGACACACACCTCATCCTTTTTGTGGCTTTCCTACATACCTGGCCAGATCGAATTTCCAGATTTAGCCCTCTAAACTGTAAAACCGTGTAGGCTACCTAATTTAGTCTGTGTGCCCCAAAGCATCCATTGGTGCAGCATTACATCATTACCTCAGACCTGAACTACCACGATAAAACACAAAAGTGCAGTGCGTTAATTATTTGTAGAAAAGCCACACTCTTATGTGTGATTCTTGTATTTTACTTTTTGGTCTATTACGACTTTATTGATGATAGGACAGTTTGAGAGGTGGACAGGAAGCCAATGGGGGAGAGATGGGGACGGGTCGTCAAAGGACCCGGACCAGGAATCGAACCCGGGTCGGCCACATGGCAGACGAGTACCCTAATGGTTGGCCACGGCAGGGCCTCTTGTATTTTACTGTACTGAAGAAGGCTGAGGCCGAAACGTCTGTCTGTCATGCTTACCCTAAATAAATAAAAAAAAAAAAAAAGAAAAAAACCAAGAATCACACCTGAGAGTGCAGCTTTTCTACAAAATGTGAACGTTGCTGTTCGCTCGCACCTGAAGACAAAAAAAAAAATTGGGAGTTTAGCACGCTTTCTGAAATAAACACATCATATAATATCCAGGAAACATCGCTTATAGGGGGACCAAGATTCGAATCTGGTCTGACCTGGCCTTCTTCATCTCTCTCTCTCTCTCTCTCTCTCTCTCTCTCTCTCTCTCTCTCTCTCTCTCTCTCTCTCCTCAGTAGTTTGTCATTTGTCACTTACAACATACAGCTTGCTGTGAAATAAGTACAAACTCCAAAACATGCACTTCAGACTTCAAAAACGTTAACATAAAATACACACATTAGCCAACAGAATCACTGATTTAGTACAAAAAACACACGTCATCATTATCGCCATCGCATTGACGCAGTTGGACTGAACAGCCACCATGTGGTCTGATACTCATATGTAAAACTAAATGTATGTACTGGTTTACTTTTAAAGGTCAGAAATGTCCTCTGGCAATGGTACAAACATGTCTACTTGCAATTCTTGTTTGTCCTGCATATACATTATCACACGCACGCACACACATACACACACACACACACACACACACACATACACACACACACACACACACACACACACACACACACACACACACACACACACACACACACACACGTTGCGCTGATAGGCCTACATACCTTATCACACATGTGTCACACACAATGCCTTGTCACTGATACGACACATGTAAGCCTACGTATAGTCTTGGACGCAGCAGCTGCAATTAATATTTTTGAAAAACGAGAGAAACTGGTTTAACTAGCAGTCAAATTATTTTTGTTGATACCTAAAGGCAATTATGCAGCCTGCTTGGTGCCTGAACACATTTAACACTCATGCCGTGTTATAAAAAGCCTTCCGTCTCATTATGTTGTCGGCATTAGGGCTGGGACGATTAATCGACTAATCGTGACTAATAAATAATACTATAGTATAAAAAATATTCGGAAAGAATGTTCATACTGTAGTCGACTAATCATTTCGTTTAATTCAGTGCTTTTTTAGTTACTTTTCTAATGTTTTATTACTTAATTGAAACCTAAAATTGCACTGCACGTATGAATTGAACGTTGTATCTCGGAGTAAATAAGCTACTATCATGACTTAAAGCTCATTGGGAGCTCAGGGACCTAATTTTAACACTTTCTTTCTTTTTTCCCCCAATTTCCTTGAAGATTAAAGTGCTAGAGTACTTGAAAAATTAATAATTTGACTAATCGACAATTCGAAAAAAAATAGTTGATAGATTAATCGGGAGAAAAATAATAGTTTAGGACAGCCCTAGTCAGCATTGATGTAATTTTTATGCACGTCAACAGCTGGCAGTCAAAATTTACCAACCTTGTTATAAATGTTAATAAATTAATAGTACTTCAATAGTTAATGGTGTCATCAACATTGCCAAGAATTATGTTGGAGTGAACAATACACAGTTTTATAAGTTGTACACTGGCTACTTTTCATTGTGTCAAAGTGAAATGTATTTAATATTGTCCCATAAAGAGATACACTTAGGAATCTGAACTGTCTTTGCAATGACACTGATACCCCCCAACCACAGATGATGCAAAGATGTGCTCTTCCTACCCCAACTGCAACATATTCTCATTACCGACGTAAATGCACAGGGTCTAATTTAGATGCGCATAGAATCCTCAGCTGGAAGGTGGAAGACTAAAGACTATTACAACGTCCCCGTTGTACATGGAAACAGATCTGTCTTTCCACACCAACCGGTCGTAGTCGGGCGGTAGCGGCATGGGAACTGGCTCCGCTCCGCGCTGCACTTGGAAAATAGAAGTTGAACGGATTTTGGGCGGCAGTAGCCAGTAGTGTCCCAAGAAAATGAATGGCAAAGAATGGCGGATTTTGAACAGGAGTGGGCCTGCACGCCGATGCTGTCGGTGTGAAAGGCAGATTAGAACACACCGCCTGAAACTAAGCAGAAAGACCTCAGTCGTCTCGCTTCAGTTTTGTGGCGACTTGGTGTGAATTCGGCCTAAGGGGCTGCAAGTATTTTTCATTAAATCCTGATAGTCTAGGCAATGGGTGCAATATAATGGGAGAATCGCTCGGAAGGTGATAAAAGCGTGAAACTTGGCACAAATGTTCATTAGGACATGCTTATTAATTTCAGGGGTGGAGCCACTCAGAATTCAGCATTGCCTAGCAACGGTTGCTAGGTGAAGCATCTTCCTTAGCAACCAGCATCAGAAATACAGTTCCCAGCAATTGTGTGGTGTTATGATGTCTAAATATTGACTCCTTGCCCTAATATTACTTAATATCAGGGGTGGACCCACTCAGAATTTAATGCTGCCTAGCAACCGTTGCTAGGTAAAGCATCTTCCTTAGCAACCAGCATCAGTAGTACAGTTCCCAGCAATTTTGTGATTTTATGATGTCTAAATATTGACTCCTTGCCCTAATATTACTTAATATCAGGGGTGAAGCCACTCAGAATTTAATGTTGCCTAGCAACTGTTGCTAGGTAAAGCATCTTCTTTAGCAACCAGCATCAGTAATACAGTTCCCAGCAATTATGTGGTGTTATGATGTGTAAATATTAACTTCTTGCCCAAATATCACTAAATATCAGGGGTGGAGCCACTCAAAATCCAATGTTGCCTAGCAACAGTTGCTAGGTAAAGCATCTTCATTAGCAACTAGCATCAGTAATACAGTTCAAAGCAATTTTGTTGTTATGTCTAAATATTGACTCCTTGCCCTAATACCACTAAAATAATGCATCATAATACTTTACTGCAATATGTATGATTATGACCTTTCTGATCAACAAACATCAACAACACAGTTTTTTTTATCAGTTCTGTGGTATGATCTGTGTATCTTGACTTCGCTATATCACTGTATTAATACATTAAAAGGTTATATAGCAAATGGGGCATAGAAACCCGAAGGCATTGCAATTATGTGAATATTATTCTCACCTAAGTTCTTCTTGAACACATCTGTAGTAATGAGGGGCTTTAAGTGTCACTTCAAGTCAGGCCTCTCTTTATTTCACTGCATTTTACATGTGCCTACTGCATACTGATCATTCAGAGCACAAAATTACAACTTTGGAAAGAAAGATGCCTGCATGAACATCATCATTTGCTTGTGTTGTGTCAAATGACAAAGTGATTATTGACATGCATACCCAGGAACTAATTACAAAATCCTAAATGGATTATGTGTTACAAATAATTGAGACAACTGTAACATGTTTTCAAAATGAATGGAGTCTGTCTAAAATTATATGGTTTAATAGCAGCAGATTATACATGAAATGCAAAGAAATGTTTTTCTCTTAACCAATAGTTGTCAGGTTAGCAATTGGTTACAATAATGGGTACTGTATTAATATATAGTTACTTTTTGTATGTTCCAACTATCCAAATTTAAAACTAACAAACTATGTATGTGCTGTTACACTAGTCTGGACACACTCATAATTCTTGTGATGAACAAAATTTTGCTTTGTGGATTTATAAAAGTACTCTAACTCGGACTGACTGAATTTTGCCTTCAAGTCACATCGTCTATGTATTGATGGTGTATGTGGGCCAACTGTAATACAACTTTGCAAAGATCTTGCGGGCCTAATGGCCGAAGTGGTTCCGTGGGCCAAATTTGGTCCCCTGGCCTGAGTTTCACATCCTTGTCTTAACTTCATTCTTACAGTATTTACACTGAACCTTTATCAAATGGAATAGAAGCGCTGTATTGTTTCTCTATCCAAAAACCTACCTACCGTTCTATCATTAACCTGATTATTGCAATGTGTACAAAATATACAATTTCACTGCCAAGTGCTTAGGCATCGCATTGTTACAGTCATCTTTCTGTGCCAGTTAATGACAGTTCCTGGGGCTCAAACTCTCTTCAGCCATATATGAAGGTGTGGAAAACACTCTTATTAACCTTATCCTTACTTAACCTTAACCTTAATGGGCTGAATCTAGACAAAAACAGACAATCTGAGTTTGAATGAGTGCTTAAGCCACTGCTGCCTACACAGTATCAGTTGTGTTGTCTTAGCCTGGGAAATCCTATGTTGCTTTGCACATTCCAGTCTGAAAAGCTTGCATGGACTCTATCCCTCAGCGAGGCAACTAGATCTTGGGGGCCAATCAGCAAGTGGGGAGGGGTGGAAAGATGATGACGTGTATTACAAAAGTTGACAAACGGAAGCTTTCAGTTTGTTTCAATATACAGTAACTGACACAATTGGCTATGGGCTACATATAGACCAAATGATAACACTTAATGATAACAGCAAATAAATGGCCGTTAGCAATCGCAAACCACTCCTCTCTATGAGAAATCAGTAGGCGGTCTACAGACCATATCTAACTTGTGGTATGGTCTGGTGTGAACCAAGCAAGCATTGTCTATGGTTATTATCTGAATTGTATGTGTTTCACTGTCAGGAATCTGAAAGTGTAATTCCTAAATGTTGTATGTTGTCAGGCAATTGCCTTTTTCTTTGGATACAGGAATAGCAACTGTAAAATTGTATGAGCGTTTAAACTCTCTTTAATTTAGATGAGCACAATACAAGAACGAGTTAGGATCGCAAGAATAACAAAGAGGGAATTATCTCCGATATTGAAGGTATATCAACTCTTTAACCATTATTGCAGTGATATTAGCACAAGTACTCTAGATTCAGACATCATGACACCACAAAAGTGCTAAGAAACTATCAGTGATGCTGGTTGCTAAGGAAAATGCTTTGCATAGCAACCATTGCTATGCAACATTGAATTCTGAGTGGCTCCACATCTGAAACTGATAGGCATGTCCTAATGAACAAGGGCAGACATAATGGCACCACAAAAGTGCTAAGAAACTCTATCTGTGATGCTGGTTGCTAAGGAAAATGCTTTGCCTAGCAACCGTTGCTATGCAACATTGAATTCTGGGTGGCTCCACCCTTGAAACTGATAAGCATGTCCTAATGAACAAGGACAGACATCATGACACCACAAAAGTGCTAAGAAACTCTATCTGTGATGCTGGTTGCTAAGGAAAATGCTTTGCCTAGCAACCGTTGCTATGCAACATTGAATTCTGAGTGGCTCCACATCTGAAACTGATAGGCATGTCCTAATGAACAAGGGCAGACATAATGGCACCACAAAAGTGCTAAGAAACTCTATCTGTGATGCTGGTTGCTAAGGAAAATGCTTTGCCTAGCAACCGTTGCTATGCAACATTGAATTCTGGGTGGCTCCACCCTTGAAACTGATAAGCATGTCCTAATGAACAAGGACAGACATCATGACACCACAAAAGTGCTAAGAAACTCTATCTGTGATGCTGGTTGCTTAAGAAAATGCTTTGCCTAGCAACCGTTGCTATGCAACATTGAATTCTGGGTGGCTCCACCCCTGAAATTGATAAGCATGTCCTAATGAACACTTGTGCCAAGTTTCATGCTTTTATCACCTTGCGAGCGATTTTTTCACCCATTGCCTAGACTATGAGAGACCATACATAGGCTCAGTCCTTGTAATTCATTTTTTTTTAAAAATCAGCAATGTCAAAAATGCTATTAGAGTCTTATGGCCCCGGCCATGGCCCAGACGGTTGGGGCGTTGTTGACTATTACGCAGGAGACCCAAGGTTGATTCCAATATTTCCCAGCAGTGTAGCAAAAAACAATCAGCCAAAGTCGCTAATGGCTCGCTGAAAAGTCGCTAAAAGTCGATAAATGACGTCATGACGTTACGTATGATGTCACAGTGTCACGCAAAATACGCTGATCTCTAGAAAACGTGCCCACATGCCTTTGTTCACAGTACACATGGACAGTGCAAGCTACTGTTTGGAGATCAGAGCTAATCTGCAGCCCTTCTTAACTGTGGGAAATGCTTCTGACGGCAGCGCAGAGTTACAATTATGTTGAAAAACAATGATTCTGGCATTGAAAATGCACGTTTTAAAAGTCGCCATATGGACCAAAAAGACGCTAAAGTCGCTAGATGAGGTTTTTAGTTGCCAGGGATGTCAAAAAGTCGCTAGATTGGCAAAACTGTTTCCTCTGAGTCCTCTCACTTTCATGCCACCATCCCACACTGTCCTATCAAATAATGGCCTAAAAAAACCCTAAAAATAGTTTTTAAACATGGACTGTGGACATCAAAGAGCAACAGGGCAGGAGCTAGACACCCTGCCCTTCTTTGCACATGCCTGGTTGTTACATTGTTACACAAAAAGGATTGCAGTGTTTTAAAAAATCTTGATGGACCGAAGATGAAAGGTATTTTCATGCTTCTTTCACGCTCCATGAACCTTATGCACCTGTCACCATGATCACACATGCACACGCACACACATACCATACACACACACTTTGCCGAGAGTCAGAGGTGTGTGTGTGTGTGTGTGTGTGTGTGTGTGTGTGTGTGTGTGTGTGTGTGTGTGTGTGTGTGTGTGTGTGTGTGTGTGTAGTCTCACAGTCCAGGACAGGTATGACAGCTATACATTTCAGTGCTGTCACTTTCGTGTGTGTGTGTGTGTGTGTGTGTGTGTGTGTGTGTGTGTGTGTGTGTGTGTGTGTGTGTGTGTGTGTGTGTGTGTGTGTGTGTGTGTGTGTGTGTGTGTGTGTGTTTGTATGTGTGTCAGATAGTGTCTGGGACAGGTATGGTAGCTATACCTGTCACCTCTCCTCTGCATCTCCTCCCTCTCCTCCCTCTCTCTCATTCTCCTCTCCCTTCATTCTTCTCACAGGTGAGGCAGCCACATCAGTCACTTAGTGCTGTGCTGGGATTTACTGTGGATCTGCTGAAGTAAACACACACACATTCATCCTTTTTTCAAGGATTTAAAAAACCCAACTCAAAACAAAAAACAGTGTTTTTCAGGTGAGTGTATGTTTATATTTCCTGTATTGGTGTAGAATGTGCCGTTGTGGGTTTTTTTGTTTGTTTTTTCCCCCCAACTTTGTGTGTATATGTCTGAACTGCTGAAAGATGTTTGGTTTTAATTGCCTGCTAGAATGGTTGAGTGTGTCTTTGTATTGGTGTGTTGATTTAGAAGAGAATAGAAGCACAACTATTTTTCTTCATTCTACACACCTGTATGTGAGCTGTTGAAAGACATGCTTTCTTTAACCTCCAATTATTGAGTGTATAATTTTATTGGTGTGTTTATGTGGAGTAACCTAATAGGCCTATGTATATACTGTTGTCTTTGTCTGCTGTCTTTATGTCTATTATCAAGTATCACCTGAGTTACTGTGGAGGTATGTTTGTATTTCTATATTTTACATAGAGTAGCCTCTATAGCTTATTGTGTGTGTATGAGGAGACTGTTGAGAGGCACACCATTCTCTACGCTTTTAATTAACTGCTGGAATGCTTGTGTGTTGAATTTTGTGTGTGTCTATGAAGAGGACAAAAGTAGAAAAATAAGCAGTGCTGCAGACTTTTTTTCACTTTTTTGCTGGGTTTGTTTTGATTGTCCTGCGCCTGGTCAATGGTGGGATGTACACATTTTTACATGCTTGTGAATATGAGGAGTTTGTATTTTTATGCCAGTTATTGCACCAGAGGAGCGTGGAGACTGCTGGAAAGCGCATTTCTCTGTTATTGAACACCTGCTGGGTGCTGCTGCGAGTTGCTTTGCATTGATGTGATGCAGGCTTAATATTATATGCATGTGTACGAAGTTGAACTGTTAAAAGACATTTGACATCTCGTTATTGAATAATGACCCGCAGAGCGTCGCTGTCAGTGTAGAGTATCATGCTGATGTGTAGAGTAGTAGATTCATGAGAAGAGAGGAAACTGTTGAAAGGAGAGAGCATCTTCCATTGAATTGAATTGAGTAACACCTAGAGGGTGTTCACTGTGAGTGTATCGGTTTACTCGTCACGTGTGCTGATGTGGAGAGACCTTTCTGTTATGTGTATGTGTATATTAGGCTATTTAACCCTTTGAGGAGTACCATCACATACACAGTACGTGGATCAGAATTCTGGCAACATTTTGAGATCTGACTATGATGTCACACAGACTTTGTTGGGTTTCTGTGTGTTCAAAATAAAAATCTTAAAGGGCAACTCCTGCCAATTTCAATGTGCTGTTGTATTGCTCACGCTACACTTGACTTGTCAGTACCCGGTGACACCGCATTTTTTGGCTCAGCCCTTTCCGAGATATGAGCTATTCTAATGGGGGCAACTTTTGTTTACATTTCAAAAAAACATTTTTATTTATTCCCAAAAACATCCAAAAGGTTATGCAACATCAGCAGACAGCTAGCAAACAGCAATACCTTTTGGGAAAATATTTGGAGTAGGCCTATGCTCACAAAAGTTGCCCCCATTTGAATAGCTCATATCTCGGAAAGGGCTGGGCCAAACACTGCGGCGTCACCAGATACTGACAAGCCAAGGGTAGCGTGAGCAATACAACAGCACATTGAAATTGGCAGGAGTTGCCCTAGGGGCTCTAGGATTAAATGGTAGGATTAAAAGTTTAATTAATCACTGTCCCGAGTCAGCCGATGCTTATTTGAGTCATTAGTACGTGAACGATGATTCTCGCGACCACTTTCACGGTCCGTTGTCAGAAAACCCCAAATGCAACTTTTGACAGAGCCGTCCGAATGAGTGTCAAGGGAAACACTTCTCATATGAAAAATCACTTTACATACAGTATTCAGATTTGTATCAACTGCTGGCATTCCATGACAAAAACATTCTCACAGCGACTTTATTTAAACAGCATTTTTTTCATGACTGTGTATAGGACTGGGTACCGAAATTCGGTTCCTTAATGGAATTGAATGAAAGGCTAAGGTTCTACTTGGCATCGAAACGTGCCTTGGCTGTCGGTTCCACATTTCGGTTCCTAGATGTCCATCACGTCAGTTATCATTTCGCATTTATAACCCCAGAACGTTAACGCAGTCAGAACGGCAGTCGCTTCTGGCAAAAAAATCTGGTAACATTAATTGTGATCATTCGGGCTTGCAGAGACTGCTGGCAGGCTACAACCCCCTTTTAAACAGGTCGTCAAATCATCTATGGATACTAACGCTGTTACGAGAGAAACTACCATCAGCCCATCTTTAATTTGTGTAGGTTTACCGAGAAGAGTAGCCTATTTCTAGCGTTTGTAGACGGCAAAGAATTCAAACTTTGTCTTCGACACAGCCACTGCGAGCCAAGAAACAGCAAGAGGTGTGCAAACGAAGCATTCCATCATTCTCACGCAGATGGTTACATCGGCGTATGAGGAAAGTAAAAGTCGGCAACACTGTTCACTCCACCATGAATCATCAAACAGTGTTGGGGACCTTTTCCCTTTAGTGGTGGGTGCGCGCATTCTCTGACTTTTTGGATTACACCGTGAATCATTGCAAAGTTTAAATTTCATGTCAATAAAATGTAAACTCATATCAGAAGCATCAGGTGAGCTCAGTCACTTTTGGCCGCGAGAGACTTTCTTTGTATGTTATGGTAGGCATAGCCTACATTTGTGCCACGGAACGCAGTAACGTGGATTATTGAAACTGAAGACTTGATTTCTTCTATGTGGATATTTTTTTCCGTTTGGTAGCCTATAATTACGGACCATGCAAAGAACTCGAAACAGAGCGCGCCCAGTGCTTCACTGCGTGCGTAACAAGCTATAGCCAAGTCGCCTCCGCCCGTTCCCCAAATCCGCCCGCCTACTTATAAGTGATGATAGTTAATTATGTATCCACTGTTTAAGTCAGGAATGGATATTGACAAGATACGGAGTTTGTATGCTTACAATTTGAAACGGTGATGACATTTAAAACTGAGTCAAACGGCCATAAACAGCATTGTGAAGGGTGTCGTAACGGCAGCATGAAGGTGGAACTTTAATTTCACGACGACATTCTGGCTAAAAACTCGCCCTGGCTGCTTCCCTGTTTCGCTTTAGGACTACAAGTGTGAACGAAATAAGCAAAACAGCATGAAGGAATAACAGTAGGCTAACGGAAATATCGTGACCTGAAATCAAGCGGGCGGAATTGGGAGCCTTTCGCCGGCGAATTGTGCTGAAACTAGATTTTGGACATGCTGGACGTTATCTCCAAATTACGATAGAAAGGGCCACCAATGGTAGCTAATATTGCTCATTACCTCATCTACACAGTTGCCGCTATCCAAAAATATACGATAGCATAATCAAATAGTATTTGAAATAGTGACATTATCACGTTCACAGTGAAGTGGGCGGAATTTGGCGACCTTACTTGTTTTAAAAGTGTTTGCAAGAACAGCATACCTGACAGCTACAAAAAACTGCAAAATTGCCTGATTTTAAGACAAAAGTTGGAAAAGTTTCAACAGGCCAAATCCTGACAGTCAACGGGACGTCAGTGACAGGTCAGACAGTACACCATGCTTTTCCATTTAACAGTCCCTGCGCGAGGCCAAAATCCCCTCACACAGGGCACGTTTTAAAAGGATCGTGTGCAGCGTAAAAATAAAATATGAGTTTCTCCTCGTTGTTTTAGTGTCTGGGGCTGATGCAAAACTTCATGCTGGTTCAGTTTGTAATCAGGTAAATTCGCACGATTATCTGTGCGATTGCCATGAACATCGACGGTATGATTATGACCTGATGCTCCGATACAAAGATGCACACCCATGAAATGGATAGGGTTGGATTTAGATTGTAGTTCTCAATTTAAAATACATTTCCGGGAACTTCAACTGGATAATGAGGTAGGCTTTGTGGTCGTTTAAGATTTTTAAACATTTCGTTCAGTGTTTATAAATTAGGAACCGAAAATGGCACCGTCAGGAACCGGCATTGAAACGTAGGTTCTGGAACCGGAACCGAAACCGAAAAATTCTGATCGGTACTCAGCCCTATCTGTGTAGATTTTGAGACAGGCATGCCACAGCCACAGCGCAAATGACGTCATCCTACAGTGCCCCTTTATAAAGTAATTGTACTTCACAGTAGCTTTAGTTTGCACCTGTGCATTTGTCTGGTTACAGTGTATTATCAGACTTCATCACCTCACAGACAGCGGAGTGTACAGAGAAATCTCTCGTTGTTTTGTGATTAGTTGAATGATTGTTTTGTGATATAGGCTACTGTCGTTGTGCTTCAGTGATTCATCATAAGTGTCATAATAGTACTTTTAGCACTTCTTAGCTTACGGTAAACATAGACTAATAGCTTATATGGTAAAGCGGATTATTATGACCACAAAATGCGGCTAGAAAGGCTGAATGACTCAGTGTGAGAGTCAGAAAATTTCCCTGGTATGCGGGCATGGGTTTGAAGTCAGACCTCCCTTTCGCTAAAGACAACCTGAGGAAGAGTGGTTGGACAAACATAATCATTAAGGGCGCAATGGAATTTTCACTGGGAGTTAATGGATTTTATAGGCCACTTTTTATGACTGTCTCATAATAGACAAGACAAACAGGTTTTAGACAAGACAAACTGGAGTTTGACACCCCTGGTATACTATATGGCATGTCAGTCTTGTAAAGTGCTTTTTCTTGACTGAAGCATGCATGCAAAGGGGTTGTGCGTGTGTGTGCGCGTGTTTGCACATATGTGCGTGCGTGTGTGTGCACGTTTGTGTGCGTGCATGTGTGCGTGCGTGTGTGCGTGTGTGTGTGTCTGTGTGTGTGTGTGTGAATCGTCCTCTTGGTATTAGATGAGAGCACTGTGATGAAGTGACCACCTCAAGGGTTGTTTATACATAGAACAATAGGAAAAGTTTGGAGGGCTACGGCGTTTTTGGTTGGTAGTCCGAAGGTGCTCTTTGGTCAAAAAATAGGATGCAAAAGAAACGAAGTATCCAAGGCACTCTTCCCAAAAAATTTAAAATAGCTTTATTAAATGGCTAAATCATTGTAGAAAACGGCAACATGTTTCGGCCAAGGAGTGGCCTTCATCAGGGCAGAGTCAATACTGAAGCGTCACTGGCGCAGGTAACAAAAAAAAAGTTTGACAGGGGTTTTGACGGGTGATTGACAGGTGGGCGG
Source organism: Engraulis encrasicolus (assembly GCF_034702125.1). Taxonomy (NCBI): domain Eukaryota; kingdom Metazoa; phylum Chordata; class Actinopteri; order Clupeiformes; family Engraulidae; genus Engraulis; species Engraulis encrasicolus. The sequence goes on from NC_085857.1 coordinate 28,398,391, forward strand.
AAATTGGTCATGACGCACCGCCTCCTGGTCGTCCTAAAAAGATATACAAAACTAGGAGACAAGGCATGAAAAATGAAAATGAAACAGAAAAATCCATACAGTATTCATGAAACAGTATAAAAGGGGGTTCCCCTATACCAAATGTATAGGTGAATGTATACTGGTATAAATAACCAGTGCTCGCCCCCATCCTCCGTGACAGAGGTACTATGAGCATATCATCACTATGTAAAGCCGCGGAAATCCTTGCTACAGGATATGCGTGCACATGCACTTCATTTCGTGCACGAACGTGTTGCCATGCAAAGTTTACTGTATGTCAAATTCATCATGAGGCCACAAGCACAAGGGAGGATGGGAGGTAACATATTCACATTATGTCTCATATGGATGGGATATTAGTCTACTTATTATGGAATATTACATTACACATTTCACTCTATTACATTACAGCACTGAACCTTCTGAACCTTTGTGTGGTGCATAAGCAGGGCTGGACTGGTCATCTGGCATACAGGGAATTTTCCTGGTGGGCAGACAGTCCTAAGGGGCCGTTGCTGCTGTTTTTGTTTTTGTTTTGTCTTTCCCATAGAGAAGAGTGTGGTCCATTAGTCCATCTCATTGATTGTATACATGGGTTCACCATGTTTGTAAACACGATATTGTGATGAGGGGCAAGACACTGGCAGCTAACCACGTGAGCTATTTTTTTGACCGACAGCTGTTTCCAACAATCAGAGGTTGAGTTGTGCGCAGTTAGTTTCAAAACAAAAATTTAGAATATATATAAGAACTTTATTTACTTTCATTGGTCCATCTTCAATAGACAATAGGCATTCATATAATATCGTACACAGTAAATTCTGCAGTGCTCATTTAACACTTAGAGAGTTGATTTGACATCATTTGGACTCAAATGAACTCTCTCAGTGTTGAAGTAACACCACAATATTTACTGTGTAGAGAGACGGGGGCTTTGTGAGGGGCTGATCTACTGTATGCCACAAATGCCCAGGCCGTATTTTGGACCCAGGCCAGTCAGTCCTGTCTGGTGTATTAGATTAGAAATTGCGGAGGTTGTGGAAATTTGCTCCTCATTATTAAACCTGTCTGAACATTTTCCGTTCGATTCGCATATCCGCTATTCATGCATGTGTCCCCAGTGTTAGAGTGGGCTGCCCGTCCGACCGCATGGATGAGGTATAAATGCAACCTTGTTGTGTGCACTGTATGCCGTTTTGTACTGTGTCACAACAATTGTAATGGTACTTTCCCAGTGGGACTTTGACTTTTTTTAACTTTCCACAAGTCTGTGTTTGTGGTTGTAGATATGCTTGTGAATAGAATTACCCTGAGCACATCTAAGCATACATACAGTACATTGTGCATGCATGTGGTATGCACATACCTAGCCTATCTAAGTAGGCTATATACATGAATGCAGGTTGTGCCCATATACTGTAAAGAAAGATCTAAAGTTGACATCTCACATGACTGTTGTTGAGTGATTGGATGTGTGCCATGGCAAAGTCATTGCCATTCTGCTATGAAGCGATCATAAAGGCCCGCACCACTGATCCAACTGCTCCAACACACTTAAAGCAATGGTTTGGAGTAGATTCACCCTAATGTCATTTGAACCGTGACAGCCATCCAGTAGTCCACCCAAAGTGTTTTCTGGCTTGGGCGAACATCAGCAGAGTTACCGAGTTATTCAATGTTTATTCCGAATAGCTTGGCACAAGCGCAAATGGATCCTTCCTGGGCAGTATCTCCAAACTTACCCCACCAAACTTCTGCAGTAGCACAAATATGGTCTGTACTCACGAAACGAAGCATTTGGAAGTTTGGAAATAGTCCAGGAGTTTATTATTATCAACACAAGCCGAATAGCTTCTCTGCTGCTAAAGCTGCGCCAACGTTACTTCCGTCATCTAAGACAAGCATGTAAGAGTCCTCAACGAACAGACAAGTACAGACCATATTTGTGCTACTGCAGAAGTTTGGTGTCATGACATGTGATTTTTGTGGGGTAAGTTTAGAGATACTGCCCAGGATCCATTTGCGCTTGTGCCAAGCTATTCGGAATGATCATTGAATAACTCGGTAACTCTGCTAATGTTCGCCCAAGTCAGAAAACACTTCGGGTGGGCTACTGGATGGATGTCACGGTTCAAATGACATTAGGGTGAATCTACTCCGAACCATCGCTTTAACCCCTTATTTTATAACATTACTGTCACCAACACTGTAATGGCTACATCTTAATCTATTACTTAAAGCTGTCTTAAATGTCATAGCAATGTTATTATGATGTAGTTCAGTATTTTCAGCAAATAGTAAATACATAGGTCTGCTGCCGACATTGCAGTGCAATGTGGGGTCATTTATATTTATGAAATACCGGTACCTTATTCATTTCTCTTCAGTTTTATTTGTTTGATCCAGCCCCTGTCCTGCACTATTGAGAACTGTTTTTTCCCAAGTTATCCTGAGAACATATAAGCCTACATACAGTACATACACCTTTCCTGCACTGCTGAGATGTGTGCATTCACTGTTTCGATTTATTATGAGAACACCTGAGCCTATACATACATCAACGTGCATGTTATGTACCCAACTGCTGGACAGAAAGATCTAAGTTGACATCTCGCATTGTTGTTGAGTGATGGGATGTGTGACATGGCAAAGTCCAGGCCTGTTGTCACAAGTTCACAACCAGGAAAGCAAACAAGGCAAATGCCTAGGGCCACTGGTTTTCTGGTTAGATATAGGCTACTTGTATTTAAATGACAGCAATGACAAAAATGAGGCAAAATAGTCAATTCGATTCAAGTCAAGTCACCTTTATTGTCAATTTCTTAACATATGCTGGCCATACAAAGAATTGAAATTACGTTTCTTACTTTCCCATGCAGACTTAGACATAGACTTGAGGTGTGGACATAAACAATTAGACATAGACATTACACATACAGGTATTACACCTAGAGTACCTATACAATACACATGTACAGACATACCGTATGAAGTGCAAGACTGGGCAACAGAAGACATACAGAACATATATTAAAAATGACTATGAAGTACAATGATACTCATATCATAAGCTCTCTTGAGGGGGGCCCTCTCCAATAGTTTGAACTAGATAAAAAAGGGGCCCCACGTCCCTCTTTGCCACATTCCTTGCAACTGCCCTGGCAAATTGCCAGTCATTGTCATTCTTCACTCGTAGCACAATAACCATAACCGGCAGCCGTGAGAAAAGAAGAAAAGACATTGATGGTGTCACGTTTTTTGCAGTTTTGTTCTTTTCATTTCACCTACCATTTAAACTGGCAGACCTGATCTGTCACTCTCATTTTGTCCCACTGAAAAACACATGGAAAAGCTGGCACACACACCACTCACGCGCACACACACACACACACACACACACACACACACACACACACACACACACACACACACACACACACACACACACACACACACACACACACACACACACACACACACGCTGGCACACACACCACTCACGCGCACACACACACACACACACACACACACACACACACACACACACACACACACACACACACACACACACACACACACACACACACACACACACACACACACACACACACACACAGGAAAGCCGACAGGGGGGACAAAGGGGTCCCAAATTGGGTTTCCATTACATTGTATGTACTGGATGGGGCCCTTTCAGATGACTTTGTCCTGGGCCCAGCGAAAGCTGTCAGTGCCCCTGCACACACACACACACACACACACACACACACACACACACACACACACACACACACACACACACACACACACACACACACACACACACACACACACACACACACACACACACACACACACACACATTTTCCTACTTTTTGCTGTTATGTACAGTACGTCTTACTGTTGACTGTTGACTTCAATTGTCTTTAGTGTCTCAGGTTTCATTGTTCGTCATTGAGTGTTGTTGTCTCTGTTTTTTGCCACTGTTACAACAATAGAGAGTGTTTAGAGAGTGTTTCCCACAGACCCAGTAGCTAGGACTGGATTGGGGCCAAAAAGCTACTCACATTTTTGGCGTAAACTGGCCCCTCAAACAAGCTGTTTTCGTGCTACTATCCTGCTTGAGTCAGTCCACTGTATGATGAAGATGATGAACCAATGGCTTGCCCCTGTGGGACAGTCAATTACAAAAAAAACATTGTAAATAAAAATAAACAAACAACAAAAAACAAGGCACATGGTTCCTTTCCGCCACACTTAAAAAATGTGTTGTTAATATTCCAGAGTTAACTTAGTACATAATTCCAGAATGGGTATCCATAACACTGCGGAGAGTCAAATTACTCTAACAGTGGAGTCAGAAGTCAGTGTGAGTGTAATTTCAACTCTCACCAATTCTGCTCCACAAGTGCCATAAGTGCTTAATTTTTTCATATTCTGGTGTTTACATTGAGCAAAAATAACACTGTTTTTGAGTGGGATCAAATGTTATTTGAAATGGTGTTAATTTAAACTCTTTTAAGAGTTAAAATACCATTGGTATTTTTACTGTAATGTTGAAAACTGTAAGGTATCCTCCGCACTCCTGTTTTTCACTCTCTGGTGTGTCACGGGAGTTAGTGAGAATGAGACTCACCGAAGCATCTCGGATGAGAATCATTTTAGTGTTTTATTGTAGTGTTTTTTATTTTTTCTTCAAGGCAAATAGACTTTAGTCGTTAGCATGTCTTCATAAGTGTCAACATTCATTCAAAGCATGAAAATGTCAGTCTGGCACTACTCTACACAAAACAACAAACATTAAAACAGTAAAATAATCCAGTGTTAATTCAACACTTCGAGTCACTCTAAGCCCTTATAGTGTATTTAGTCCCATAGTACTCCCATAGTGGTCCCATACAGTACTTGAATTGTTGAATTAACACTGTATTTCTTACTGTGTGATGAGTGACTCTCTTCCATAATGTTTAAATGTGTGGTGATTTTGACCAAATATCTGAAAGACTTTCAAGATGTCACTGTGATGGAGTGTGGATTTGTTCTAACTATCAGGCCAACAACGAGCCTTGCTCTTTGGAGTAGTGGTCAGGGCCCAAGTTAGGCACCCCAATAGACCCCCCAATAGGCCTCGGTTAGAGTCCATGACAGGATAACTTTACTGCCTTTTGCTACAAAAAGTGCCAGAAATGGGATGGCTGCCTTGAGGCCATGGCCGTAACTACCATTGAGGACAGAGGTCAAGTCCTCTGTATTTTTCTCCAGTAATGTGAAATTTATCTATGATGAAAATTGATATATGATCAACAATTACAAATTCAGTCTGTAACACTTTACTTTATTGATCGCTAATAAGGTGGTAATTTCATGTTAATTTCATAGTTATTTCATAGTTATTTCAGGGTAATAACTGTTTGTTTTTAGTAACAACAGCAAAATAACCATACAGTTTCCAGTGCATTGTGATGGCACCCTGATGACTCGCAGCACGGTGACACTTTGTTCACACACACACACACACACACACACACACACACACACACACACACACACACACACACACACACACACACACACACACACACACACACACACACACACACACACACACACACACAGTGCTTTAAACACCAGAGCATTAAAACCGAGCACCACAACTCTCTTGACTTCCCTGACAGATTTGACACTCTCTCTCACACGCACACACACACGCACACGCGCGCGCACACACACACACACACACACACACACACACACTGCTCTGGAAACTGTATGGTTATTTTGCTGTTGTTACTAAAAACAAACAGTTATTATCCTGAAATAACTATGAAATAACTATGAAATTAACACAAAATTACCACCTTATTAGCGATCCGTAAAGTAAAGTGTTACCATTCAGTCTGTATATGACACCCCCATTTATGCTCAAGGCAGTGATTAATTAAAACAAACTAAAGAGTTTGACTGAAGTATTTGAAGCATTCTAAATACAGTATACAGTGCAGCACACAGTATTTGACCCCGGTATTTGAAAATGTCTGGTTACGGCCCTGCTTGAGTCCATCAGAGGAGCTCCCAGCTGTGTTACATATGGATAGATCGTGTGGATTTAATGGATGCAATATGGATTGTGGGGCATCCTGGATGGAGGGTGTGTACGTACGCGAGGCACACCAAGAGTGTGTGACGTGTACGTGTCCGCGCCAATGAAACGGAGGCCAGTATGATGGAGTGACCATCAGGGTGGTGGCTCATGGGTGTGCTCTGATTGTAATACCAATGAGCCTGGCTCTTTGGTGCATCAGTCAGAACCCCAGTTTGGGACCCCAGAAGGTCAGGGTTTTTGTCCCGGCTGCCTGGGGCAACTCTACTCCTTTTTGCTACAATGTGCTCTGTCATGGCACCACGTTGTGTGATGGAGTGGCCATCACAAAGGTTGTGGGTGCACTCTGACTGTCACCCCAACAAGCCTGGCTCTTTGGTCAAGTGGTCAGAGCCCCAGAGACCGATTTTGGTACCCCACATGGTCTGGTTTCAAGTCCAGGGTGAGGCAACTCTACTTGCTTTTCCTACACACAAAGACATGCACACTCTGTGACCCTTTGTTGCAGATTGTTGTTACGCGCAGTACGTCTTAGTGTTGACTTCTGTATTTGTCTTTAGTGTCAGGTTTCATTGTTCGTCATTGAGTGTTGGTGTCTGAGCTATTTTTGCCACTGTCACAAGAATGTACTGTATGTGTATTTGCATACAATATGTGCAGCTGATGATGTGTGTGTGTGTGTGTGTGTGTGTGTGTGTGTGTGTGTGTGTGTGTGTGTGTGTGTGTGTGTGTGTGTGTGTGTGTGTGTGTGTGTGTGTGTGTGTGTGTGTGTGTGTGCGTGTGTGTGTGTGCGTGTGTGTGTGTGTGTGTGTGTGAGAGAGAGAGAGTGTCAAAGCTGTCAGGGAAGTCAAGAGAGTGTGGTGCTCGGTTTTAATGCTCTGGTGCTGCGTCACAGAAAACAGTATAGCAGGACTGAATAAAAGGTACACAGCAAAATTTGTAGTGTTGATTCAACATTTTGAGAGCAAGACCAACTGTGAGGGTTCAATTCAACTCCCTCAGTGTTGAGGTAACACTGCAACATTTACTGTGTGGAAAAGAGGTTCTTGCATGTTTGCACAGCTGTTGTAGCAAGTCTGAGTTTTTTTGTCACAAGAATAGAATTGTCATTGTCACAAGGATAGAATAGTTTTCCCATGGATCAAGTTAGCATTGTGTTTCTCTGAAACCATGAAAATGCCAGGGCAATGCAAGTGCATGGCCGTATTTAGGCTACCATTAAGGACAGAGGTCATGTCGTCAGTATTTTTTTCAGTAATGTAAAATTTATCTATGATGAAAATCGATATCAACAATGATAAATTCAGTCTGTATACGCCACCCCCATTTATCCTCAAGGTAGTGATTAATGAAAACAAACGTAAGAGTTTGAAGTGTTTGAAGCCTTCTAAATGGACAGTATGCAGTACAACACGCAGTATTTGGCCTCGATACTTGAAAATGTCTGGTACGGCCCAGTGTAAGTGTTGAACTGTATTTGTATATGCCCCTATTGATATGTTCTGTTTGCATCTGTTGACCTCGCAAGGCTGCATGCCCACCCGGCCCACTGTATGGAATTTGAACTCTCAGAAAAGAGGCCATCGCATTTTGTTTTGCCTCTATAAAAAATACCAACTGCCTCAGAATTCCGAGTTAGTTTAAATCCTTATTGTAGGCCTAAGTTGTGTGAAGTTTGAATTGCAACTTTGAGTTCAAACAACACAACTCCTTTAGCTTTCGCTTTCGCACAACTTACAATAAAGATTTAAATTAACTTGGAATTCTGAGGCAGCTGGTAAACTATGATGCTGCCATTGCAGTGTATAGGAGAATAAAATTAAATATATCATGACTTATCACTGATATCATTTTTCACAGTGTACCTACTTATGTAGCCTGGTTTTACCAGACCACATTAATTACTTAATTAATTACTACGTAGTTCATTTTAGGTCTGGGTCCTCGGTGCCCTGGAACACTTGGGCGGGAGGAGTGAGCTCAGCTCTGGTTTGAAATGAGCTCTGATCAATCGCTGACAGTTGATGTTCATGACGCATGTTATTATGCTCCCAAGCGTGTTCGCTTATTGGCCGATTATTGTCTGAAAACCGACTGAAAACCCTCACCAGAGAAGCGTAACCAGAGCATTCATGGACTCAAAATGAATCCAAAATGAATTCAAAAGGAAGCCTGTCAGGCTACTACTTACTTAACCCCCCTCTCTGTGGGTGAGAATAAAATAACCATCTAGGAAGGGAAAGGGGGGGAAGGAACTCCTTAAATCTGTCTGGAAATAGTCCGAGTAGCAAATGTTTTTTGTGGTTGCTGTGAAACAAATGGCTGTGTGAGTACGAAACTATGGGAGTATACTTAAGTGGGCCGTCTTTGGCAAGCGCTTAGGGTGCTGTCAGGCTTGTAGCCCAATAGTTGAAAGTTGGATTACCAACCCACCAGGTATATGGGGAGAGTAATTAACCAGTATACTCCCCCATCCTTCTCCATGACTGATAATGATACTCTCCCGCCACACTGCTCCTTTGGGGCGGCGCCGTTTGGGGCTGCACCTTTTTCACAGATGAGGCATAAATGCAGTTTAATTGTGTGCAGTGAGCACTGTGTGCTGTGGAGTGTTGTGTCACAATGGTAATGGGAGTTTCCCAGTTGGGCTTTCACTTTCAGAAGTGTGCACTACAAGAGTACTGGGAATAGGCGGGGAGATGGGTCTGAAAGACCGGAGAAAGATTGGAGAGCCAGACTAAAGGAGCAAACTTGAACAATGTGAAAATCTGTGGCAGTACTTTCTATACAGGGGTTTCTCATAAGCAAACATTTGGACTATGTGTCCAACTGAGGATGCCTCTGATTCCTCTGATTGTTTGGAAACTGCTGCCACTGAAAAGATGTGCTCACATGATTGGCTGCTTAGCATGTATCACCTCCTCAGAGAGTGGATGTTTGTAAATGAGAAACCCATATAGTACAGTATATGTCCCCATAGCACTTTCACTGTTTTTTTTAGAAATACCTTGGGCAATACCAAATTGTTACTTAATGAAACAATGCTATAGCAACATAAGCACAAACCAAAACAACTCATAAGCTTAACCTGTCAGTAAAGTAAAGAAAAACATATTTTAAATTAGAACATTTCAGAGAACTTAAGTTGGAAACTGAGGCTAAGGGAAACATAGACTTGTGGGATAGAAAAAGCACTTCTGTGGGCCCGTCTTGTAAAGCACGTCTGTGGATAACAAAAATAAATTCCGCAACACCAGTCTGGTTTTCTTTTTCATATGATGTTTCAGGCAGCAAAAGAAATGGGAGCCTGCTGTTACGGACTTTGGTTTTGTTGTTTCAGTTGACTGCTACAGCACCCATTTGAGACATTTTGTCTTATTTTAGGAAAGCAGTTCTGTTAACCCATCACAGACTTTGGGCCAAATCTGGCAAACTACCACAGATTTCATGCTTCAAAAGCCATAATCCTTGCACAGAATTCTGTGAGTTCATGGGGCACCAGAAACTCTATTTCCTGACCATGGGACCAAGTCGCAAAAAAATTGGAATGGAAGTGAACAGGGCAAGTCATGGTGGATTTGTGGTGCATGTTAAAGGTGCACTGTGTAATAGTTTTAGTTGTTTATTTCCACAATTCATTGGTGCCCATTCACTAATGTTACATTTTTCATGAATACTTACCACCACCAGCAAATTGTAAGTATTCATTATGACTGGGAAATTTGCGCTTTACATGAAAAGGGGGATATTCTCCATGGTCCGCCATTTTAAATTTTCAGAAATAGGCATTTTTAGCTGAAATACTTACTGTACTTTGGTCATACTAGTAAATATTAGTTTATTTATTAGTAAATATTCATGAAAAGATCAAATTTGGCAGTAGACAGTAGACAATTTCACTGACCAGTGTAGTTGCAATACCTACTCTCGCCACCATCTTACACAGTGCACCTTTAAAGATTCAGATTGACGTTGTAAGACCACTCATTTCAAGCCCAGTAAAAATAAAATAGACTTCCCAGGCCCCATGAGGTGAAAGCAAAGGGTGGCGGCCTAGATACACTATTGTAGTTTTGGCTCCAACCCCCTGCAATGACATGATTGGTAATTAGACAGGAAGATAACGAGAGGGTTTGAGGGTTTGCATAGTTTGCTTTAAAGTTCTTCATGTTTGTCATAGTTTTGGTCGTACTTTCTGTTTTTCAAGTTTTTCTGGTTGTTCCAGTGTGACTATAGAATAGTTAGCATTGTTTAGTTTTGGAAGACGTGTTACATACTGCAGTATGCCACGTTATCATGTTACATTACATATACAGTGCAGTACCATACATGTACAGTTCTTCGGACGTGGATTGTGGTGGAACAAAATTGTGTGTGTGTGTGTGTGTGTGTGTGTGTGTGTGTGTGTGTGTGTGTGTGTGTGTGTGTGTGTGTGTGTGTGTGTGTGTGTGTGTGTGTGTGTGTGTGTGTGTGTGTGTGTGTGCTTGTGCATGTGTGCTTGTGCATGTGTGTGCGCGCGTGCGCAGGCACACATGCGAGCATACATGTACAACTTTGTGTAACGATTTTGTGCTGTTACATAGGCTATGTCAAATGTCACCATGTTCCTATTTCTACTTCTACTTTTTTGGTTTGTGTTTTCTTTTTCCTTGTGTGTTGTCTGATGTAATCAGTGAGGCCCTGTGACATTTTGTGCTGTAATGTATTTACAAATGTCACCACCATCATCATTTATTTTTGTACTTTGTTCGTATGAGCTAACTTCTTATGTTATCACATGTCCTCTGTATTTTTGTGCAGTATGTTCATGTTTCCATTTGTGTCTGTTTTCTGTTTCTGTGTGTGTGCGTGCATGTGTGTGTGTGTGTGTGTGTGTGTGTGTGTGTGTGTGTGTGTGTGTGTGTGTGTGTGTGTGTGTGTGTGTGTGTGTGTGTGTGTGTGTGTGTGTGTGTGTGTGTGTGTGTGTGTGTGTGTGTGTGTGTGTGTGTGTGTGTGTGTTGTCCAGTATAACCAGTAAGGCCTGATGAGAAGGGTCTCTTTAGTGCCTTCATGAAACCCCAGCACGTCTTCCTCCTCCTGTATTGGGTATCACAATCAGGTCAGTCTGAACACACAAGTCTCATTCAGGGTTGCCAGGTGAGGCTGATTACAAAAGTTATTGCAAAACTAAGTCTTATTTGAGGCCCTATTTGGGTAGGTCAGTAGATAAATCCTGCTCGTGTATTGGGTCTCACACTCACGTGAGTCTGTACACACAACACTCTGTAAACATACTGACACACATTCATCTTTATGCCTGACTGTACACATGTAGACATGTTTACCCCTGCTTACAGTACAAACTTCGTGTTGGCTTATGTGGTAGGATTTGTTCGACCTATATATTGACATTGCTTATTTGCTAATGGCTTTTGTCTCCTCCTAGGTGTCGTGTGGGTAGAAGCACATAAGTAAGTCATTTCTTTCACACATGTAATGTCATTTCAATGCCATAGAGGCTTTACAGATAAAAATATAATAAGTAAGCCCTTTGTGTGGAAGGGGCGGCAGGGGGGCCTATTCACTCTTGGTTGAAAACACTCAACTACATCATAACCAGAGATTCTTTAAGTATAGAGATATGCCAACATAATAGGTTTCTATGGGCACCTAACGCGACCAGGTTCCGGTCTGCCTAAAGGGCCGTGTCATAATGCTCCTACAATGAATAGAACAGTCCTTAGGTCTGCCTAGGTCTGCCTAAGGGGGGCCATAATAGAACCAGGAAACAATGGGCCAATGGAACCTCTCTCTCTCTACTCTCTCTGTTATAACAACATTGATATGACAATACCAAGAGTAACAGTGTAATGGAGGCCAACTAGCAGAGTGTGATGTGGGACGTTAGTAATCCTCCCTCCTGAAGACTCAATACAGTGCGGTAGCATTGGGCTATCAGACCGGCCCTTTACCTCAGCAGTCTCATACTGTGCCTCCCATTCCCAAACCTATGTAGTTGACGAGGTGGCAGATTCGTGCGGGAACACCTCCGTCACAACAGCTTAAGACTTGGTCATCAAATTTTTGGTGACAATAACAGCACAATTCACATACCGTACAAGGTACCACAGAACAGTACCACAGTTATATTATATTCATCACTGTGTTTCACAAATTAGTTTTGATCATAATCCACAGGCCCACACAGCAGTTGTAGATGACCTGTCATTATATTCATCACTGTATGACACAATGACACAAAAAGCTCATAATCCACACATGCTGCACATACAGTACAATAGGTGTGGCATGAAAGGTTAACTTGCCTCTGGAATATTAAAGAGAGAAAAGAGCATTACTCTCCTATTGTTTAAAAGCAGTCATGTGATTTTATTTTCAAAGAACTGCAGGAGACATGCTGCACACTCTTCTCAACATTCTTTCTCTGTTCTCCTCAGTTCTATTAATGTTCTCAGTTCTAAGTACATACATTTGACAAATGCACATCCACTTGTACTTGTATCGTTGTATTAGCCTAAGTGTACCAAGAGTATGTTTTCAGAGTGAACGAAAAGTGTGTGGGGCCTAACCGCACAAATACGCCAAGCCCGATTTCAGCGATTCCAGCAACTGAAGTAATTTACTTTGTATTGAGTCGCTGGCGAGAGAAGAGACAAAAGCGATTCAGGCAACTAGAGGCCATTGGAACGACTTGAGCATCAGTTGGTAGTTAGACTTGAGCGAATATTATGCAAAGGAGCTATGATGCGATTCGGCGACAGCCACCACAGCCAATAGGAATGTCGGAACGCTTGCATTCTGCTTTTAACGGACACACTATGTCGCTTCTATCGCTCGTATCGCTCTTGCTAACAGTGCAGCGATTCTCTGTCGCTTAATCTTGTCACTGCTGCTGTATTCGCTTTGGGAGTTGGTCTTTCACTCTAGGGGTTGTAGGTTTGAATCCCACCCTCTGCCTACACTTCCCTTGAGCAAGGCACCGAACCCCACATTACTCCAGGGTCTATAACCTATACATGGGTACCTAAATATTTGTTTTCTCTTGACTGCGCGAAACTATCTGCGCACAACTCAACCTGATTGTTGGAAACCGCTGTCGGTCAAAAAAATAGCTCATGTGGTTGGCTGCCAGTGTCTTGCCCCTCCTCGCAACATTGTGTTGATAAACACGGCGAACCCCTGGGAAAAAATAGCTAATTCGCTTTGGATAAAAGTGTCAGCTAAGTATAATGTAATGGAATGTAATGTAATGTGATGTAGTGTGAATTAAGTGTGTGTTTTCCCCTTGTCACAGTGGTACCTGCAGTGCTAGCAGCAGTAACAGCTCATCCCAACAGTGTGGACATGTAAGTATCATGCTATTCAAAATATGCTAACCACCCTGTTTGTTCACAAAACCTTTTTTTTCACCTTTTTTTTCTCTTTTAACATTTTTATAGCATGACTGATGACACGCACACACGCAAGCACACACACACACACACACACACACACACACACACACACACACACACACACACACACACACACACACACACACACACACACACACACACACACACACACACACACACACACACACACACACACACACACACACTCAGCACACTCAGCACACACACACACACACAAAATCAGCCCGAGGCAACAACATTCTTTTTTGTAGTTGTCCTTCTGCCTTATCTTCATTCCTGGTGCTTTGTGAGAAGACTTGGGTGGATAATAAGATGGGTTTCCTTGGCAACCGGGTGCATTTCTGCTACATTGTACTACATTAGTTAGAAGTTCAGTGGTAATTCAGCACTTAGAGAGTGTTCCACTGACTGTACTGTAGTTGGTCCTTCTCTCTAGGTGTCGAATTTACATTCATAAATCAAGGACAGACGTTGGGGGCTGTCATTGATTACCATGATGTATTCTGGTAACCCAAGAGTAGCCTGCTTTGCCATGTGAATAAATAATAATAATGCACTTTATTTAGGCGCTTTATTCAATTATTCAAAACATGCAAGGACAGTATACAAAGATACACAACAGGAAAAACAAGACACGGTAAAAGCACAAAAAATGTTATACATAACATATCAAAATCGTAGTGAATAGGCCTATATTACGTTACTGAAACAAGTGGGTTTTCAATTATAGATTTGAACAAGGATAGAGAATTGATACTGCGGAAGGTTTTTAATGTAAACAAAGTCTGCCCCCATTAGAAAAGCCCAGATCTCGGAAAGGGTTGATCCGAAAAATGCAGCATCACTGGGTACTGACAAGTCAAGGGTAGCGTGAGCAACTCAACAGCATATTGAAATTGGCAGAAGTGCTCCTTTAACACTGTATTTACATACACTGTATGTAGGGGGCTGGCTCTGCTGCATTCCCAGTTTGCAGTGTACCGTCACAAAAAGTCCCACCATTGTCACACTCACACTCCCTCACTCTGTCTGGCGCCCTGTCATATGGGTGCATTCATGCACTGGGACCGAAAATGCGGCATGTACTTGATCCTGATTGGCTCAGTTCACTGTCTATATTGAAGATGGACCAATAGGATGCACCCTCTGAATTATAGGCTGGTGTCATGTCACAATGGCCCCTTCCATCTAGTAGATGAGTGATAGATATGTTTTGTCAACATCTGACTGATAGATATGCCTTGGCCTTTGTTTGTGTCCTCGGTGTTGCACCTCCCACATATTTGGCCATATAGCACACAGACTTTTTTCACATACAGTACACATTCAGTAGTGGTGAATAAGTAGACCAATAGGCTATCTGAAAACGGATATGATTCACCACATGTTTTTCTGACTCTTGTCCCATTTCACCTAATACAGTATACATTTGAATGAGGTGAACATCTGATAGGTGTGGCATCAAGCCCTGAGGAAAATGTGTTGGCTTTTTGGCTTTTTGGCGTCACTAGGAGGACATGCCCTGGCTCAGGGTTTCCCAAACTGGGGTGCGTGCACCCCTGGGGGTGCGTGGCCTGCCATTAGGGGGTGCGCGAGCTGAATAGAGCAATGGTGGATATGTGTGTTGTATATCTAGCATTAATGAATATTAATTTGTTCTTAATTTTATGGTGAATTGTATGCTGGAAGGGTCCATCTGAAGTGCAGTTTAACTCCTTGACTATTTGAAAAGAGGATTCCTCAAAACGACTGTGCATAATGTGCAGTGAATGCGCAGTAAATCCATACTTGCGTGGCCATCAGCACACCATAAATTTGCTTGGGGGGTGCGCGAACCACATTGAAATGTACAAGGGGGTGCGCAGGGAAAAAAGTTTGGGAACCACTGCCCTGGCAAATAAACTATACCTTTCTTTTTTGTATCTCCTTCAGGTATCGGACTCTACCTCCCAGTTCCTGCAGTGTGCAGGGGTTCCCTCCGGGCCCCTCGCCGACCGCCAGCACATGCACAACCTAGTACGACTGGTGGACGCCACCCTGGACGTCTACTCATTCATGGTGAGAGAGAGAGAGAGAGAGAGAGAGAGAGAGAGAGAGAGAGAGAGAAGCAGAGAGAGAGAGAGAGAGAGAGAGAGAGAGAGAGAGAGAGAGAGAGAGAGAGAGAGAGTGAGAGAGAGAGTGACAGAGAGAGAGAGAGAGAGAGAGAGAGAGAGAGAGAGAGAGAGAGAGAGAGAGAGAGAGAGAGAGAGAGAGAGAGAGAGAGATAGAGAGGCAGAGAGAGAGAGGCAGAGAGAGAGAGAGAGAGAGAGAGAGAGAGACAGACACACAGACAGACAGACAAAAGGATGCTGTGTAATAGTGATTCTGTTCCCTGTTCAACCCAGTTTCTCCAGTATTTTATTTCCTGTCCGGCCCACACACTTGCCGTCCCCACAGTGATTTTGTGTCCTATCTGCCCACTCTACCATGTTCATGATTATATTTCCTATCTTTCCCCTCCACTCTGGCCCATAATAATTCTATTTCCTGTCTTCTGTTCCCCCCCCCCAGAGGTCGGCTCTGAGCCAGGGCCCGGCACTGGAGCTGTCCGGTGGCATCCAGGTGACGCCGCTGGGCCTGGTGAGCGAGGCGGACGTGCTGAAGGTGTGGCTGGAGGTCAAGATGAAGCCCCTCCTCTCCTCCGTCTCACAGCAATTCCTGCGTTGCCTCGGCAACAAGAACCTCAGCTGCGAGGCCTACCACACGGTGTAAGTGGTGCATCACCTAGCCAGAGATTCTTTAAGTATAGAGATATGCCAACATAATAGGTTTCTATGGGCACCTAATGTGACCAGGTTCCGGTCTGCCTAAAGTGGCGTGTCATAATGCTCCTACCATTGAATAGAACAGTCCTCAGGTCTGCCTAGGTCTGCCTAAAGGGGGATCACCCCCCCCCGCCCAATAATAGAACCAGGAAACAATGGGCCAATGGAACCTCCCTCTCTCTACTCTCTCTGACCTAGCTCTAGGTCATTTAATTGGGGCTGTCTGAATGGTTGACCATTGGGCTAAGGGAGCAGGTTTTACGATGGATATTTTCTCTGCAAAAGCTCTACAGCAATGACTCACAAACTGTGGGCCCGGGCCCACTGGTGGGCCCTGAAGGTGTTCCAAATGGGCCTTGAAATCAATTTCTAAAAATCAAAATAATATTTTTGTGTGTGTTGTTGTTGATGTATTTGAGTTTTTTTGTTCATTTGGTGGGCCCTGAACCTTTGTGAACATTTTGAGTCAGCCCCAAGTTGAAAAAGGTTGGGAACCCCTGCTCTACTGAAATATCTGAAATGTTATCAAACAAGTGCAACTGCGCATTAAAAATCAACATTTCCTTGACCCTAAGGCCTTATTTATTTTAATAAATTAATTTGTTAAGTTATTTTTTTATATCCGTTAATACTTTTAGATCCCATTTACACAAAATGCGTATAAAAAATCCACATGGCATATGGCATCATTTGCCATGGGAACAATGACTCTTTTACATACATTACCAGTCAAACACAACCATATGTCCACTTAAAGCTCAGTTGGCTGAGGTGCCAGAGCGGTTTTACAACATACTTTTGACTTCACACATTCTTCCTCACACATTATAGCGACAATAGTCACATAATACTAATCAGAGACGTATGGCTCTGATACTAATCAGCCTACAGGGACCTCTACTGGTAGCCGTTTCACACTGCATGCCTTATACAATACATGACCTGGGCTGAATCTCAAATGGTGCACTTGTGCACTTCAGTGTCCTTGTTTCAGTGTGTATGCCGTATTAGTTACGCACTGAAACATAGTGCCTGAACTGCACAAGTGCGCCATTTGAGATCCAGCCATGATTCATGGCCTTCATGACAAAATGTGGGTCTCGATGGAATATTGTGATAAAAAAAATCTAAATCGTCCTCAACAGGGTGGAGGAGCTGAGTCATCACTTCTCTGGCATGGACTCTTTTCGGCAGAAATGGATCTACATGTTCTTCATGTACCCCTTCCTGTCTGACAACAGAACAGCAGGTATGAGAACACACACACGGACACACGCACACAAACACACACACACACACACACACACACACACACACACACACACACACACACACACACACACACACACACACACACACACACACACACACACACACACACACACACACACACACACACACACACACACACACACTTCACATTTTTGCTTGGAGGACTTTTGTGGAAGTTGTTTTATTTTCAGCAAATATCACAGTTAGCATTATTATGTATTATTATTTACTAGTTCCTTTGTGTGTTTCCTCTTTATCCAGGCTGCATGCACTTGAGTAACAGCAGTGAGGACTGGCTGATGAAGAACTTTGGCTCTTTCTCTGTCATGGCCACCATGAAGGACCTGTCATCACTTAACATGGTCTTCAGCGGGGTAAGAAGAATGTTGTTACCACCGTAACCCTCAGTCAGAGCCATGGAATTCAGAGTTCTGACAACAGGGGTACAAGAAATCGGTTGGTCACGTACACTCAAATACGATCACATAGGTTCACGTAGAGCCACACTCTTTGTGTAAAAATGGAACACACAGGTCAATGTGATAAGCCTAACTCTTACATCCATGATTCTGCCCATAGTTAGCTAGCTATGACATATTGGATAGGAATTTTGGGATAGCTACAAACACTACACCAGCACCCATTGACTACTTCGAGGTACAAGCCTAGCATCATGGAGGTTCTATCCCATTGGTCCGACTGCCCATTAGTCAGACACCCTATTAGTCCGACCACACACGTTAAAACTATGCCCAAACCTAACAATTCCTAACCCCAACCGTCAGTAAAGGCATGTTCTGTCAGTATACAATTGTTTTAGTGTCATAAGTTTATAAATATTCACTTTTAAGTTTACTGAAAAGTCAGAACTATGTCCAAACAACTCCTAACCCCAACCGTAAAGCGGAAAGGCATGTTTTTGTCTGAATAGACGTGCCCACATGTAGCCTAGCCTACTCCCTAGTAGTTGCGTGATGCTCCCGCATGGCTTATTGTCTGTCGGACTACTGGGCTGTTGGACCAATGGGCAGATCCCCACCATGGGTGGATAACCATAGCAGCTATCACTTACAGACTACCTAAAAAATGCTAGCACCTATTTAGCTATACCTGTCTTGCAACCTTCATGCCGTTACTCCTTCTCTCCCACTGTAGCTGGTCAACATGGTTACTGAGTCTTAATGTTAAGCTAAACTAAACTTTAAATAAGCCCCCCCCCCCCCCCCAAAAAAAAAACATGTTAAAGGGGTATGCCGCTATTTTGGGGCTTAATACAGTTAAAATCGTTGGCTGGGGTTTATAAAGGTGGTAAAGTGTCTTATTTTTCATGTTAAGCGTTGTCTTGCTTTAAGACAAGTTAAAAGAGGGAATATGTCGCTAAGCTAGTGACAGTCAATGGGTCCGTGTAGCATCAATGGATAGCTACCATCTTTGGCTACACATATACTATCTCAGAGGCCTGTTGCTTTCAAAGAGCCAGCACAATCCTCATCCCTCCTTCTTCTCCAGCTGGACGTGTTGCACCTGACCTGTTGACCATGTCTGAATCTCAATGTTATGGATAGCCATGTATCTACCAATCTTACCACCTTATCTAACCCTCTGTCTGTTTAACATTCCATATCATCCCCCTTTCTCTCTGTAGCTGGACGTGTTGCACCTGTTAACGCCGGAGCAGAGGGCAGAGCTGCTGCTTCAGCCTGGGGTGGCCGGGCTGGACCACGGAGTCCTGAGCCTGGTCTTCAACAACCTCCTAGAGCCCATCATGCCCCATGGCTCTCCTCGGCCCACACATCTCCCTCCCCCTGCTGCTACTGCCACTGCTATGACTCCATATGGCTCCTTCACTGGAAACCACACCACCACAACCACACAACCACATACCACTACAAAGGACCCTGCCAGAGAGGTGCGTGTGTGCACAGTAATAAGGGGACGGGGCGGGGTGCTATTGAATGTGTGTGTGTGTGTGTGTGTGTGTGTGTGTGTGTGTGTGTGTGTGTGTGTGTGTGTGGGTGTGTGTGTGTGTATGTGTGCGTGCGTGCGTGCACGTGTGTGTGTGTGTGTGTGCGTGTGTGTGAGCCTGTGAAACTTGAGTGACCTGTGAAAACCTGAATGATGTCAGCAGCATAATTCTTATTTTATTCTCCTTATACTGTATTGTCTCCTCTGTTTTTCTTGTTTTGTCTCTCATCCGTATACCAGGTGGCAGATGGGCTCATGACTTTCCTCCAGCCCGTCGGGAGCTTCGCCAGAGACTTTGTTGCCTTCACCAAAGAGGTACAGTAATATACGATTGCTGCCTTCACACCAATCTCTTTTTTTCAGTGCCTTGTTGTGAGAGACGAGAGAATGAGACGAGAAACAAGAGATACATTTCGGAAGCTTTATTTCTGAATGCAGACATTTTGTGTTTGGCGGTATGGCTCTGTTCGGAGGAAGTTCCCCGCCGGCTTCTCCATGAGCTCCATATGGAAGCCAATACAGGGAACAGCAGCATCCTCAGGTGGAGTGCCTTCCTTTTGGCTGGAAACGCAGAAGGAGGGGACAACGCCCCCTTAGGAGACCTAACTTGAGCACACACTCACAGTGGTTTTACATACAGTGTCCAATCTCGCCCTCCGACCCGTGCCTGCAGTTCACCTAGGGAGCGCTGTCGAGACAGCAGAGCCCATAAGGCTGACGCTAATAACTGACAATTGTGCTCGCTGTCGACTGAAACTTGACAATATTACTGTAAGTTCTGAGAAACCAATGTGGATTTAAATGAAATGTACAATAACCTGGGAGTTATGTCCTTCTGATTTCTTACAGCTTTGGCATTTATGAGTCAGGCTCCGCTAGCATCTTGCTAACAAAATTGCTTTACGGCCGTCGTGATCACAGCAATGCAACCGGCCGACCAATCCAAACGCAGTGTGTGAAGCCACTCGTGACGTCATATTGACGATAAAGACGTATTTTACAAAGATCCAGCGAGTTTAAACATTCAAACTAAGTGCTGTTTGAAAGGATAATTTATCCTGCCTTTGGGAAAAATAAAATGAAACGATGATACCAATTCTCTCCCAAAGCAATGGCAGCATCTGTGGTTGAGCTCCATGGGACCCCATTCATTTCAACAGCCTCTGCGCTCCTTGGCGCTCCTCTGCGCTGTCTGGATGGCGCCACTTAGTGGACAGTACCACCCGGAAAAAGTCGCGAGATTCCTCTCTCATACTACCCATAGACTAGCTTCGCGACGCCATCCTCTGTACTCCACCCAAAGATTTTGGCTCCGCACATCGTCTGGCAAAAGCCTCGAGCTCTGTTCTCTCAGTGTTTCGCCAATCAGCAAACAGTTGAGAGTGGTGACGTAGAACTCACCCGCGAGCTCCGTAACTGATTGGTTAAGGTAGCTATATTCACACTTTCGTTTTGTTATTTGTATGCTTTTGCGACGCTATAACGTAACAGGCATGCTAATAAAGCACAATATGGGTTTTAATTTGAGTTTGAAACTTCAATTAATTTAAATGATAGAGTAAGATCAGACCATCTCCCATCGTCCACGGAGACGGATTCCTCATGGCTTTTGCCAGACTGATTGACGGAGTCAACAGTCGGCTATTCGCCCAGGCTACCCATAGACCCTCTCTGACACACTTTTGCATTGGGTGGGCGGGTTTCGAAGCCTCTTTATTACTCCACCCTCTTTAACTATCGCAGGTTGCTCGATTTCTTGCATTACATCTGTGTCTTCATCTCTGCTCTTGCTTTACCTCAGTCGCACTATACGTTTATCACCATCATTAATTAATGGCAAAATTAATTTGGTAGGCTACAAAATACACCATATTGTCACAACACTAGTTAGCCAATACATGGCAGGACTGGTGCCAGGAGGGGTAATGGACATCATTAGGTGCACCTGGGTGGTGCATGGTATTTAAGGAGGTCTACTCCACACCACTAGGCACTCATTGGCTGTGTGTGCGGACGCACGGCCGTTCTCTTTCCTTACTCTCTCACTTTTCTCTTGTCTTTCTCCCCCTTTGTTCTTTGCCTCTAAAAAAATAAAAGAGAGCTATTTAATCTGTAACTCTTGGTGTTGTCTCCATTTTTATGTTGCGGTGCCTCCAACGGGCTGGGCCGTAACAACATTTATTGTATTTCCCTACAACTGTCCTCCATTTTGGTTGCCAACAATCCCTCTTCTGTTCTTCTCTCCCATTCAGCACCGACTCACTAGCCTGGTTCTCACTGCCGGTGCGTGTGTGTAGCTCTGGAGCCCCCTGGTGGAGCTACACTACACACGCACCATCGGTGAGAACCAGGCTACAAACTCACCACCATGAGGACTAAACTTATCATTCTTAATAATTAATATAACTTAATGTTGAACTTTCCCCCTTCTTTGCTCCTGTCCTCCCCCTGCAGTACAACCTCATCACAATGCAGACGATCACATTTTCTATCATTAAACCGTGTTTTTATAATTCATATTATATTTCAGAACAACCTCACCGAAATGCGTAGTGCCACTCTGATCCAGGCCATGATAAACTGGACCTTAGCAGAACTGGCTGCTCCCTACAAGAACCAAACCCAAACGGAGCAGAACCAGGTCTCCTTTGACCCCCTGGACATCAACGACTGGTTCCTGCATGCTGTGGTTCCAGTTCTGAGACGCTATCTGCCTCACGACCAGACGCAGATCCCGGAGAACATCACTGCAGTCTTCCACAGCCTATTGTAAGATCCCATAGAACTTCACTAGTGTTCCACAACCTATTGTAAGATCCCATAGAGCAATAAGTATTCTACAGCCTATTGTAAGATCCCATAGAGCAATAAATATTCTACAGCCTATTGTAAGATCCCATAGAACATTAAGTATTCTACAGCCTATTGTAACATACAGAGAGAACATTAGGCCTACTAGTGTTAAAATATAGAGAAGGCTCTTTTCCACTGCCAGTTTTCCAGTAGGCCTACAGCTCAACACAGTGCGCCTATGCCGCTACTTTTTGCTTTACAATTCAGCTGTGTCATGCCCAATTGAAAAGCAAAAAGTGGCGGCTGAGTCGCGCTGTGTCGAGCTGTACTAAAGGTCTATCAGTTGAAAAGAGCCTAGAGAGCCTAGAAAGTGTTCTACATTATGTTGTAAAAAGAGAAATTACAGTGTCCCACAGCATATTGGAGGATATACAGAGAGAGCATTACTAGTGTTGTACAGTAAGATAGAGAGAACATCAATAACATTATTCTCTACAGTCTCTATTGTAAAATACACACAGTGCAGTGCTCACTGCAGTGTCCACAGCCTATTGTAAGATACAGAGAACATGACTACTGTGTTCCAAAATATATTGTAAATTGGTTTAAAAATTATGCATAGTAGTTACAGAGCTGTATATAGAGATCTCTATGTACGGCTCTGAGTAGTTAGTTAATCTGCAATTTGGGTGAATGCCATGGTTTTACGTGTGTTTGTGTCATACTGATTTTATTTATATTCTTTTTTCCCTCAGTTATATCCAGACCGGTTTGGAGTCTGACTCTGAAGAGGCAGAAGAGGACGTTGATATCTGTAGACTGACCATTGATCAGAGGTCATGTGCTGTAAGTCTTCTTACGGTTCTCCTCCATCTAGTCCAGTTGGTGCTGTGTTCATATGAAAGAATGCATGTTGTGCTCCTAATAGTGGAAAGAGTAGACGTCCGCACACTGGTCGAAACGTTGTATGACCTGAATACATTTTCAAAGTGGAGCTACAGTGTGCAGACTTCTTCTCTTTCCACTATCAGAGGCGCCTTTGTCCTGCACCTGGCCTCAGAGAGGTGGGATGTGCACAGTCTTACTCTTCTTACTCAAGATTCTATGTTGTGCTCCCTCATGTGAGGTGGTAGTAGTGTGAAGAATGTGTGCCATTTTATTCAGGTCAAGCTATACAGTACTTCTCAAAATAATTCTTCTGCAAAAGTAAAATTTCCCAGAAAATGCTTTACTATTACTGTAAAATAACCGTAAAATGTTCCCCACGATACCTGTATTGTCATTCTTTCTCAAAGTACTCTGTAAAATTACTTATTACTGTAAAATTACAGAACATTTTCCATGACACCTTGGCTGTAAAAACACAGTGAGAAAAATGCTGTAAAATTACTGCACAATGCTGCCCAAAAATTACTGTAAAATTACTGTAAAGATTTTCGCCTAATAAATACTGTAAAATGACTATTTTCCCCAACATTTGTGTGTGTGTGTGTGTGTGTGTGTGTGTGTGTGTGTGTGTGTGTGTGTGTGTGTGTGTGTGTGTGTGTGTGTGTGTGTGTGTGTGTGTGTGTGTGTGTGTGTGTGTGTGTGTGTGTGTGTGTGTGTGTGTGCGCACGCACGCAGTTGACTGATGTGGTGGAGGAGGTAGCTCGTGTGATGCACTGTGCAGCGAAGACTAACCTGAGTCTGACTGAGGAGACCTTCCTGAAACTAGTGATGGAGCTCGCCTCTCCTCTAAACACTCTCATGCGGCAGCTCTCACAGACGGTATGAAGAAACTCTTCTCTTCTCTTCTCTTCTCTTCTCTTCTCTTCTCTTCTCTTCTCTTCTCTTCTCTTCTCTTCTCTTCTTTGCTCTTCTCTTCTCTTCTCTTCTCTTCTCTCCTTTGAATATTAAACTAGTGACAGAGTTCACCTGTTTTACTGATGGTTGTAAGATGCTAACAACCATGTGATCCACATGCAATATAATTGTAAAAAGCTTGAAATGGTCCTGATCCTGGACGTTCTATGTGTAGAACTTCAGTTCCCCTGATTCACCATACTCTGGCATCCTGGAGAATAATGTCCCGCTGACAGATTCCAAAGTTGTTAAATAATATTCTCTCTCTTGAACGTTTTACATTTCAGAACTTCAGTTCTCCTGACTCGCCGTTCGCTGACGTCCTGGAGAAGTTTGTCGCAGGTCCCCTGACGCAGGAGAACCACGGAGACGTGTCCTTCATCAAGCTCTGGTTCCAGATCAGGCTGAGACCTCTACTGCCCTCCATCACGCCAGAGTACCTGTCCTGCCTCAGTGGAAAGCCCTTCACCTGCGAAGTCTACCAAGAACTGTAGGTTCATGACTGATATCTACACCATATTCAAATATGTTATGGTTCTAACGACTACATACTATTCATCATTGTTAAATATTTTGAATTCAGGTACATTGGGCCACTTTTTTTGTTTGTTTGTTTTGCATATAAGCGAATAGCCCAAAGTCGCCCAATTTACCTGAATTCACCCCCCTAGCAATACAGTAAAATATGTCATGTCGTTTAGTGTGCCCAGACTGTAACTGACATATATTACAGGAAGGCAGTTCTTTGTCACCATCGGAGAATACGTCTCCAACAAGTATGATGTGCCTTTTGGAGTTGCTCAGGGTAGTTGCTTGGGCCCTCTCCTCTTCTCTCTCTATATGTTGCCCCTGGGCTCCATCATCAGAGAGCACAATGTAAACATGTGAAATATTTTAATGTACAAACAACGATAAAAAAAGAGATTTTTAGTTGTTTATTTCCAGAATTCATGCTGCCTATTCACTAATGTTACCTTTTTATGAATTCTTACCACCATCATCAAATTCTACACCATGACTATCTAGAGGATGGGAAGAGGCCTTCATTCTGAATGAGGTCCTAACTAAAATGAATGTCTTAACTAAAAGACACATATAGGCCCTATGATATAATCTCTGTTATCTTTGGTTTTGTCTGGCAGTGTGAAGGCCCTGGGTGAGCACATGGACGACATGCATGAGGGAGGATCTGAGATGGTGCTGCAGCACTTCCTCATTCCCTACCTGGCCAACCCCAACAGCACAGGTGGGCTCACAACACATCCCTGTAGCATGCAATATGGGGACAAATACATCACAACACATCCCTATAGCATGCAATATGGGGACAAATACATCACAACACATCCCTATAGCATGCAATATGGGGACAAATACATCACAACACATCCCTCTAGCATGCAATATGGGGACAAATACATCACAACACATCCCTCTAGCATGCAATATGGGGACAAATACATCACAACACATCCCTCTAGCATGCAATATGGGGACAAATATACAGTATACATCACAACACATCCCTATAGCATGCAATATGGGGACAAATACATCACAACACATCCCTCTAGCATGCAATATGGGGACAAATACATCACAACACATACCTGTAGCATGCAATATGGGGACAAATACATCACAACACATCCCTGTAGCATGCAATATGGGGACAAATACATCACAACACTTCCCTATAGCATGCAATATGGGCACAGACATCACATAGGCTAATTACATACCTGTCCAACGCCAATAGCACAGGTAGTTTTTATTTTCACCCACACACAGTTTACATCACAAAACACCCCTTAGCATGCAATACAGGGACAAATATCACATACAGTATATAAAGCGTTTTAAACATTTAACTAAGATATCCTCTGGTTTCTTCTGTTAAAAAAAGAAACAATTGTGCCGGAGACGGAATACTTAAGCAGTAGATCATGTTTTGAATTAATATTATTGCTGTAAATTGAATAATATTGTAAATGTATAACGATTACATAAACTGATTAATTAATTGATACTGTAATTAAATATATGTAATGCTGATATGAATTATTGTCATATCCCTCTGTCCCTGCCTACAGAGCTGGGCTGCCTATCTATAATAATATTGTAATAAAGTAATACGTGCTATAGAATTTGATAATTTCCCTCTGATCTCTCTCTGTAGAGCCGGGATGTGTGGCATCCTCCCATGACAGTGCTGATTGGATGATGAAGAACATGGGCCGCTTCTTCCCAATGGCGACACTGATGGAGGTGTACGGCATCAATCAGAACTTCTCTGCTGTAAGTCCTTAAGGGTAGTTTATGTCATAACTGACCAGGGCTAGTGCATGGTCATTTGATACAGTCAGGGCCGTTGACAACTTTGGTCGAGCACGAGACAAAGTAATCTGAAAGGGCCCCCCACCAAATACATGCAGTACAATGAGGATCCAGTTCTGCCCCTCCATTTTCCCTGGGTATGGCAGTGCAAATTTTACCTCCATGCTAGAAGTTAACATTGAGTCCTATGAGACCAGCTCGCAGCTAGCTGGTCTCATAGGACTCAATGTTAAATGTTAGCTTGGAGGTAAAATGTGCACTGCCATAACTAGAAAGTGGTTGGAAGTACAGGAGAACGCTAAAAGCCTATTACTTAACTCAAGGGGAGGCTTATTAATAAGCTTATTTCCAAAAATGGGACAGTAACACTTTAAAAACAAAGTCATACAATGTTTATGACATTGACATAATGTTTATGACACATTCATGACTGCATACGTATGACGCCGGCGTCAAGTGTTACGAAGAAGCAGTATATCCTCCTGTACCTCACAATCTAGTGAGGTCAAACAGGATGGAGTTAATGCAAGTAATGAAAGGTGGATCACCGGACCAACTTAGCCATGGATGTTTACATTTTAGCTCATGGTGGCTCATGTCCTATCCTGACTAACGTGTGTGTGTGTGTGTGTGTGTGTGTGTGTGTGTGTGTGTGTGTGTGTGTGTGCGTGTGTGTGTGTGTTCGTGTGCGTGTGTGTGTGTGTGTGTGTGTGTGTGTGTGTGTGTGTGTGTGTGTGTGTGTGTGTGTGTGTGTGCGTGCGTGCGTGCGCGTGCGTGCGTGCGTGCGTGCGTGCGTGCGTGCGTGCGTGCGTGCGTGCGTGCGTGTGTGTGTGTGCGCGTGTCCCATGTCTTCTCTAGATGGAGGTGATGGGGATGCTGTCCCCCAGGCAGATGGCAGAGCTGATGGTGGCTCCCCTCCCCCGGCTGCCCCCTAAACAGGAGCTGGTGGACCGCGTCTTTGATCACCTGCTCATAGACCCTGTGGAGAGGGATCTACCCGAAGTGCTCAACCACCTCGTGAGATTCAGCCACCATGTACGTAGCACACTCAGTTGTTTTAAAACATCTTATTGAACACTATTCTGCCTGTTGACCACTATTCCAGCTGTTGTTCTGTTCAGGGATTGTAACGAAAACGTATGCTGTGTCTCAAATTGCGCACTGGTGTCAGTGCACTGACGTTTAGTGGTAAGTTCACACAGTGAGCCCCCTAGGCACTGAAACATAGTGCCCGAAGTGTACTAAGTGTATGTATAGTTAGGAAATGCATGAAAGGGCAGAGGAAAACAGTATGTGCCGCTGGCAAGGTCACATGATAGGCACACACTTTTTTGCAACTCAGCCATCAGCTTTGCTGTTTCACCAGGGGATGACCAAAAAACTTTGCTGCAACATTACATCATTACTATGATATTAGAGAACTATTTTTATGACCGCTTTACCATATTTTTTCAAGTAATTCTGCTGATACTATACTATAGTTCAAAGACACAAAAACACTAATAAAATAGGAATAACACACTTTTCTGTACTAACTCATTGATGTGGTGTGTTGTGTTGTCCTAATTTACAGATGATGATGGACTGCGAGTCCTACCAGACCATGTAAGTGAGAAATAGTGCAGTCATGCCAGTTTCATGACAGAATTTTTTCTAAATTCTCATATCCATTTTACGCTACCTTCAAATAAAGTGTTTTCCTGAGCTATTCGTATGTATGTACTGTATGTATGTGTGTTCGTATGTATGTATGTATGTATGTAGCCTATGTATGTATGTATGTATGTATGTATGTATGTATGTATGTATGTATGTATGTATGTATGTATGTATGTATGTATGTATGTATGTATGTATGTATAAGTATGTATGTATGTATGGCTACAGAGTATGAAAACATAATATTCGATTTTCAATATTCTCGCTAACTACAGTATTATTCTATTAATAGTAATGAGCATCTTCAAAGTTTTGTTTCATATACTAGCTCATTGTTTTCAATTACTGCTGTATGGGAAAGTTATCTAACCGTTTTTAGTGACTGTTCCACAAGAGTGAAACCGTGACAATATTTTTTTTGCCGCTAAGCCCCCCACGTACATATGGGCTTGCATGCCCAGGGGCACCCAGGTTCAAATGCAGCCTGGGTCATTTCCCAAACCCTAAGCTTACCCCATCTCTCTCTCTCCACTCACACCTCCTGTCACTCTTCACTGTTCTATCAGAAATAAAGGCCCAAATGCCACAAAAATGTTTACATTTTTTTTGTTTGATTTGGTTGTTTCAGAGTAGAGAAGCTGTATGATGTATTGTGGTCGGTACCACGCATGATGGAACCAGTGATCTGGGAAACCATTCACACCCTAAGGCAACCTTCAGGTAATGATGAGCGCGTACACACACACACACACACACACACACACACACACACACACACACACACACACACACACACACACACATCCACGCACGCACGCACGCACGCACGCACGCACACACACACACACACACACACACACACACACACACACACACACACACACACACACACACACACACACACACACACACACACACACAGTATCCCATATACCAAAGAATATCACTGCACAGATACTGCATTGTTCCTGCAAGCATATAATAATATATTAACAATTCTAATTTATATTTTTTTTCTTCCAGACTGTCCACTGCCACTCTATGTCGAGGTATAGCATCTTTTTTACCCTCATTATTGCCATTTTTTTCTTTTATTCAGCAATTACGTGTCATTATACGTGTCAGGTGATTAACTTTACATATTATGTTTCATCCCTTGTTTGTGAACAGTGTCCAGTGATACACTTCAACGGTAGGTTTTATGTTTTACTTTGAAGTGCAAATGCAAATTATGTTCTTGTCGTGATTGGATATCATGCAGACTTGTTCACACCACTAGCAGAGATTCTAAGAGCAGTGGTTCTCAACTGGAACAGTCTTGGGACCCACCATTTTCCACTCTCAATCGGTCGCGACCCAATTTTTTTAACATTCAAGTAATTTCAATGCAATTCTCAAAATGTAACCAAGACTCGAACGACTGGTTGCACGCTATCTAACTCGCATAAACATTCAGATTGTATCTAAGACAACAGATGACACGGAGTTCACTAGCCTATCAAAATAAAAAAAAAGTTGGATTTTTTTTTTTTTTAGAATTACGTTTTTTTTACACCAAGGCTCCACGACCCACCCATGACCCCTCCACGACCCACTTTTGGGTCGCGACCCACCAGTTGAGAAACACTGTCTAAGAGTATATTTTCTCTGCATTTCATTTCTCATTTGACAATAGCCTGGCACATCCTATCACCCTTGTTACTATAAAATGGTTCATACTGTACGTGTAATTAAAATGCCTGTGCATGTCTCATCTTGATAACCTTTTTTTGTACTTTTTTGGCAGAAAGCAAAATGTGTGCTGGAGTGAACAGGTAATGTACCCAGTAAGAAATGAATGGAAAATAGACCAGGTCGCTGGCGGGCCTATTGACTATTTGCTGAAAATACTCAACTACATCATAACAACATCGCTATGACAGTACCGAGAGCCTTAAATAACAGATCAAGACATAGCCTTACAATTTTGGTGACAGTATGGTTATAATAGGCTCTCTGCTAGGGGTTAAAGTGGTACTTTGCACATTAAAGATACTATTTTAATCACAAACAGTCTTTGTTGTAAGAGCGAAAAAAGGTGCTCTTTGAGGTGCTCTTTGGATGGGCAAATGTAGAAGTTGAAAAAAAAATACCAAGGCACTCTCATCTATCAAAAATAAAACGCCCCTTAATTGCATGGCTTTGTTACAGTAAACCTTTAAAAAACTCCAACATGTTTTGGGCCTCCGGCCTGAGGAGGGTATTTTTCCTGTTTCAACTTATACTATTTTAATGGCTGGGAGTGAAATTGGATATTAACAGACTTCTAACCAAAGATTCTAAATACTGTATAGAAGGAATATAGTAAGAGAAAGCAGAGTTGTACGTGTCAACAATACAACAAAGTGGGATCAGTTCCGGTCTCCTAAATAGGTGTGGTCTGTGATGATACTGCCTTCATTCCGAATCTGCACTAGCCTTCTAAAGGGGCGTGGCAGTTTACTAGTCCAGCAAAAACTCCCTATAAACCATCTCTTCCTTATCCACCGTCGCTATTTGAACTCTTGATATTGTTCTTCCTTCTCTATCAACGTTTAGCTCTGAGCTGGAGCCCCACCTAATGGCAGGGAAGGTTCCCTGCAATTTCACCTTGACAGAGTACGCCTGCTCCCAGGTAAGGGACACTCACAGCTATTCATCATTACGCAAGTCTTTCAAGAGTTCCTTGACAATAGCCATAGCCATACTAACTTCTACGTCACATGTTCAGCCAAATCAACAGGCAGTTGATCTGTTTCAAATAAATATTCTGTAACATTGAAAAAAATCCTTCGGGTTCGGGTGGGATAATTTATTTTCTCTAAGAAAATGCAGCAATTCTGTAACTGCTGTAGGCAAACCTTTAAAATGTTGTGCGTTTCTTGTTCGAATGAGATGCCATCGGCTGTAATGCTTTCTTGTTTTCTCATCTATAGTTTGACAACTTCTCTGCACATCACCTGGCCCAACTATTGGTCTGCAAGCTGTCCGGCAACATGACTCACTCCAGGGAGACCTGGAAGCTGCTCCTCACCAAAACATCTGATCTTCTGGACGAAGCTCTAGTGGTGTTCTCCAACATCATGTCCATGAAGGCCTCAAACTTGGTAAGTGGGTCATTGTGACCAAAGTCCTGTTTTGTCAGTCTTGTGCACATCACAGCACAGAGTGGAAACAATGAAATAGCATTTATGTCCACCCATTGCAATAGGGCAGCCAAAGAGACGCACGAGGATGGTACCATACCAGTCTGATTGTCATATGAGATGCTCGCTAATGCCATACGTACAGTGCTAAGCGAATTTATACTCAATCTCTGCTAAAGGGGCGTTTACCTGACATCTCATTGATCCCGGAATAGTACAGACTTGATTCTTCTCTACTGTACTTTATCCAATGTCAATGTCCAAGGACTCCCAAATGAGGCTGTGCTGTATCACCATCAGAATGACCTTAATGTTTCTGTATCCTTCTCAGTCTGGTCCTGTTATGGGTCCTCTGTCCGGTCCCTCCGTCTCCAACCTGTTGGACGTGCTACGGGACATGAGACTAGATCAGTTCGGGCCGGAGCGTTGGAGCGACGCCTCCTACATCTCCTCGCTGTTCAACACCAGCCTGGCGCCACTCCTGCCCGCGGCCTCTGGGGGATTCCTGCACTGCCTGAGCACCAAGAACTTCACATGCGACACCTACCAGATCATGTGTGTATCATACAGAGAGAGAACGTAGTGTGTGTGTGTGTGTGTGTGTGTGTGTGTGTGTGTGTGTGTGTGTGTGTGTGTGTGTGTGTGTGTGTGTGTGTGTGTGTGTGTGTGTGTGTGTGTGTGTGTGTGTGGACCTACAGTACCAGCAATTTTGCTGTAAGTGACCATCCATCAGCCTGAGCACCATGTATGTGTGATACAGAGGATATAGGGTGTGTGTGTGTGCGTATGTGTGCGTGTGTGTGTGTGTGTGTGTGTGTGTGTGTGTGTGTGTGTGTGTGTGTGTGTGTGTGTGTGTGCGCGTGCGCGCGTGCGTGCGTGCGTGCGTGCGTGCGTGCAGACCTACTAGCAACTTTACTGTAAGTGACCTTTCCTCACCTTGATCGTTTCAGAGTGCAGGCGTTTGTGCACCAGTTCCACCACCTGAGGGAGCCGATGAGAGAAAAAGTTCTGGATCTCTTCATCCTGCCATACCTGCAGGGCAACTACTCAGGTAGCATTGGATATCATGGATATTGATGATACAGATAAAAATATAATATTATACATACAATATTGTACGTAAAATTCATAAGGGGAAATGTGATGGATCCAGTGACAGTAACTCAATCGCTGCATCTCTTCATCCTGCCACACCTGCAAGGCAACTACTCAGGTAGCCATGGATATTGACATTAGAAATAAATACTTTATTCTATTATGAATACAGTAAAGCAGTACCTGTTAGGAAAGCCCCACAGTAAGATTTCCAGCGACTCCATAAAAAGTCAATTACTTCTGTTGCTGTAGTTGCGTCTGGTGTATTTGTGCCATTATATTGTATGTATTGGGTAGGGGGAATTTTACATGACTTTGTCCTGGCTGCATAAAAGAAGAAAGAAAATCTGCACACTGTTACTGCTCACCGATTTATTCAACACAACGTTTCGACCTCAGGCGGCCTTCGGCAGGTGTGTAGAACCTATACACCTGACGAGGATCGCCTCACCTATACACCTGACGAAGACGGCCTGAGGTCGAAACGTTGTGTTGAATAAATCGGTGAGCAGTAACAGTGTGCAGATTTTCTTTCTTCTTTTACAAACGTTTGTTTGATCCAGCACCTGTTTTACTGGATGTGTGCGCATCACCTACACTACTTTTGTCCTGGGTGCAGCCAAAAGCTGTCAGCGGCCCTGATTATAAAAATGAAAAGTATGGTCAGTCACTATATCAGAAAAGCTGTCGAATCAAAGGTTTGCATTGAAATCATAGTCATATACGGTTCAAGATGTTACTTGGTTGGTATGCACAATGTTCTGGTGTACATGTTTATAAAGTTCTTTGGATTTCATCAATCTTCTCTTATCTCTGTTCCTCTCTCTCTCTCTCTCTCTTTCTCTCTCTCTCTCTCTCTTTCTCTCTCTCTCTCTCTTGTTCTTTCTCTACCTATCTTCTCTCAGGACAAGCGTGTGCTCATAATGACAGCTATGATTGGCTACAGAACAACTTTGGACCATTCTCTGTCTTTACGGAGCTCAGAAGTCTCTTTGATGCAAACAAGGCCTTTGATCCAGTAAGTTTTCCATTAACTTTTTTCCCAATAACTTACTGACATGAGTGCGTAAAAAGGAGCTAAGGTACTTGCCCATGGAGACCCAGGTTCAAATCTGGTCATTTACACTCTTTTCTTGTCATAATCTTCACTTTCCTGCGCAAAGCCCCTGAAATATGGTATGCTTTGAAAATTATACTTATTCAGTGTTATTCAAAACAGAACCTACAGCAACCCAATTTAGAGTAACTATATTGACTATAGTATATAGTAACTATAGTAACCCTCTCTCTCTCTCTCTCTCTCTCTGTTTCTCTCTCTCCCTCTCTCTCTCTAGCTCTGTCTTTCTCTGTCTCTCTTTCTTTCTCTGTCTCTCTCTCTCTCCTGAAGCTGGCAGTTTTGGATCTCCTCAGTCCTCGACAAATGGCTGAGTTGATGGTTGTGCCCCTCCCTCATCGCCAAGGCAAAGATGAGGTGATCCACATGGTTCTAGAACACCTGCTGGAATCCCCAGTTGACCGGAAGCTTCCAGAAGTTCTAGAACACACCCTAGCCCTGGCCAGAGAGGTAAAAGACTTTCTTTACTTTTCCTAATATGTGGACATACTGTATTGAATTACACAAAAGTGTACTGGACATGCTATGCTGAACTAAAATATTACATGCAAATCCATGACTCAAAGCAAAATTTATTTACGTAAAGAACACACAAAACAAATTTTGTCTCAGTGTCTATCTTTTTTACATTGTTGAGTTCAATTTGTGGGGCTACTTGAACACAAAAGGCTCTGTTCTAACCCCACTTTTGTTCTTGTTCTGCTAGACGGAAGCACCTTGTCTGTTCTACCAAACTATGTAAGTCACAATTGTAAGAAAAATATCCTGAATAATGTCAGTGGTTTTTAATATCACCATTTGGTGACATACGTATACACTACTGTATACATTATACTACATGTTGGTATGGGTTCTTGGTAATGGTCAACCTACGCAACCATATCTTCTTAACTGCTATCACTATGTACGGTATGCAAACCGTATTCCTACAAAGGCAAAGTGCAATAACTACAACATGAGAAACTGAGAAAAACCCTTTTAAGTATTTGTGTTTGGTTGGGTATTGTAGTTACTGCAAATTTCACATACTGTAGCAATATGTCTAAAACGGGACACATTTGAACCATACGGCTTTGTTACAATATAAAACAGATCTTATGAAGACCATTTCCAGTGTAAATTCAATTCTGACAAAATGGCAGTGTCCTTTGAGGTTCCCTTTATCTTCTTAGCAGCTACTGTATATGTATTATTCACTCATTTTTTCTATTTCTCTGTGTCTGTTACCCTCTTCACCATCTGGTCTTGTGTAGAATTCCGGGTCTGAGTGGGTCTTTGACATTAGAATCAGGAGATCTGGAACTGCATTTTGTTACTTGTATATCTGCATTTGTAATGACAATAAAGTTTGAATTTAAAATGTTCTAATCTAATCTATTCTATTCCAATCTAATCTAATATAATGTAATATAATGTAATATCTTTTCTAATCTAATCTAATCTAGTCAAATCTAATCTAATCTGATGTGTAGAATCCCTGGATTGAGTGGATATTTGACGTTAGAATCAGGAGATATGGAGCCTGTCATCAGGAGAGCTGTGCAGCAGCTTCTCCACATTACTCCACAAGGTAAAGTCACACACACACACACACACACACACACACACACACACACACACACACACACACACACACACACACACACACACACACACACACACACACACACACACACACAAGAAATGCATCTGCAAATTGCAGGTGTACACATTTTGGGAAACGACTTTTTTGTAATACTCACACTACATTTCTATTGTTCTTGCAGACTGCATCGTTTCTCTATCAGCTCAGGTGAGATTGATGTTATATATATTTTTTTTTAATCACCTCTATTCAAATGTGCCTATCAAACCATTTTGATTAACTTCATATAAAGACATTTACCTTTACCTTTCTCTCTCCCATGTTTAGTGCCCTGCCACACCAGTTAATGGTAAGACCTTACAATGGTGTATTTCCTTCTGCAGATATACTGTATTTACATATATAGAATTCCTTTCAATAATTGTGGCTTACCTTTTTGCTTCAATAGAGAGCAGAATTTGTGAGGATGTCAACAGGTGAGTACCATGTCACATCACCGTGACAACAATACAAAATTTCTATGAGCTGAATAGTTGTTTCCATGCTAAACGGTATGCTCAACATTGAAGACTTTCAAATACTAGATATGATTATTAGCTTTGGGTGCAAACATTGAATACAAATATTGTATGTACTTACCAATGGAGTATCGCGCCTTTGGACTTGGTGGTGGGGGCGTAGGTTCCAACAGGTACATTAGGAGCAAGCAAGGGGAATTCACACCTTTATACTGATGCAATAGTGTACTTTCATTGCATATTAGAAAATAAATGAAAGTCCTACCCAAGTGACTCTGACCAAAATGTTTGCACACCTCACTTGGGTAGCACTTTTATTTATTTTCAAATATGCCATAAGTTTTAATAATAACATTTGCATAGGCATTAGGATGTGTGACTTCCCCCCGCTTGCAAATGTTGTATAAAAATTGTATTCATTTTGCATGTATCCTCCCATATGTGACACAACAAATGGCAGATATTCAGGATTTCCTAACCATTTCATAATGCTTCTACCTCAACAGCATGGCTCTGCAGTCTCACCTGGCCGCTGGAGTGGTCCCCTGCAACGCAAGCCTGGAACACTATGCCTGTGCACAGGTGAGGGATCACTATCTGCTGTAACATTATGCCTGTGCACAGGTGAGGGATCAGTGGGCATTTCTCAAAATAGAGTGTCTTAGCCTTACTAGGGCAACTAAGCCATTTTTCGCACATTTCACCAAAGAGTATCCAATAACTAGTTGTAAGCGTAATAATTGGATACTCCTGGGTGAAATGGGCATTACTTGTTCAAGCAAGGCAAGGAGACTTCTCTTTTAGGGTTTTCAGGGTGACCAGAACAGAGCCAGTGCCCGCACCAGTTTTGTTCGCCAATAAAGTGCTTTTCTGCGAACCGCCCGTGTTTATACCGGGCTCTGAACTTTTTCCGCATGTGACTGTGTTACCCGGATGAACGTTGTCGTCCACGTCCCTGACGTCCACGTTGTCGTCACGGTTCGTGGAGAAGAAACAAGTATTTTGCGGTTCGCATTGCGAACCAACTTTCCGGTTCGCGAACGCTAATATCTGTGGTGTGAACACGACGAACGGTTCGCGACTAGGTGCGGGAACGGGCACCAGCAAGGTTCTCAGTCTTCTTGAATGTGTCCTTTAAGAAATACCCACTGTGTGCTGTAGCTCAGTGGTTCCCAACCTTTTTCTTAAGGGGCTCAAATGTTTACCATTGGAGAAATGTGATGGACTGAA
The DNA here is from genome assembly GCF_034702125.1 of Engraulis encrasicolus. NCBI lineage: Eukaryota > Metazoa > Chordata > Actinopteri > Clupeiformes > Engraulidae > Engraulis > Engraulis encrasicolus. The sequence goes on from NC_085857.1 coordinate 28,435,323, forward strand.
TTGGCATTTTCCCATTGGCAAACTACATAAGTTGCAAAGTGGTTAGCAATGATTCTTTCGAGAGATGGCGTCCAGTCTGTTCTGACATTTGTTTGTTTTGCTCCAATAGTTGACCAACTTCACTGCCCAGCACCTGGCCCACCTGTTGGTGTGCAAGCTGTCCAGTAACGTTACGCTGTCCAGCAATGAGACACACTCCAGGGAGACCTGGAAGCTGCTTCTCACCAAAACATCTGGCGTCCTGGACGAAGCTCTTGTGATGTTCTCACACATGGTCTCAAAGGAGGTAATCAATAATAGCCAGTAATAAAAAAAGTATAGGGCATCAATGTAGTTTTTCTGAGGGGCTGGTCACTTGTACATTCTAACATCAAAGACAATAAAGAAGATGCCGGCCGCACACTCTGCTCCATGTTTTATTTCAAGGGACATTTTGATCACCTGGCCTTCTTCAAACTTTATATTCCTCGTAATCAAGAATAGACTGTAAGATGAAAATTACTCACCAGCCAGGCAAAAGCATTTTCTGGCACAAGGGGGGTTCGTCTAGTTCACTATGCTACATCGATGACTGCAGTTATTAGCAATTATTTGTCATATACATACTGATGCAGCTTTTTAAACTCAAGTAATCCAGAGTTAGGCAGTAAATCAAATGTAACCGTATTGTTAACCTATGATCATTATCTCTTTGTTTTGCACCCTTTTCTAGTCTGTACCATTGATGAGTATGTCAGTGACTCCCGTCTTGGATGTACTTGGGGAGCTCCGTTTGAACCTGTTCGGTGACCAGCAGTGGAGCGACATAGGCTTTATTTCCTCCGTGTTCAGTGGAGGCCTGCGGCCATTCCTACCCTTCGCCTCGGGAAGCCTTCTGGAGTGCGTCAGTGGCCGGAACCTCACCTGTGAAACCTACCAGCACATGTATGTACACATTTTAAAAATGCAGTGTTAATACAACACTTAGAGAGTACTCTGTATATGTTAAATCAACTCTCTAAGATATTACATGGTTTCAACTTTGCAATATCATACATGCACTGTTGTAATTTCATCTGTAAGAGTACTTCTACTTAAAACAACTCTATCCAGTACAGTAGTATGAGTACTAAGTAATACGAACTGTGTTGACTAAAATGCCAATCTTCTTTCTCTGAAATCCTCAGTGTGGGTGAACTGAGCAGCCATTTTGTTGCCATGGAGGAGGACCAGGTGATGGGAGTTGTCAAATTCTTCATCTTGCCATACCTGTCCAGAAACTCCTCAGGTGATCAAAAATACAACATACAGTATCTATACTGTCTCCATGTCTTGACAGGCTTTGAACACCATATTTAGAAACCTTGTATGAGGAATCAGGAAAGTGGCTACCTTTCTTGGAAACTCATCAGCATCTGACTTAACTGCAGTAATAACAACAAAACCTCATAAATTCACTACAATGTCCCTCGATCAAACTTTAGCATTGAATGACAATGAAAGATACACCTAATGAATGTAATGAAATGTGTCGTCATCTTTCGCAGACTCAGGATGCATCTCCAACAACAGCAGGGCATGGCTTCTCAACAACTTTGGACAATTCTCAGTCCTACTCCCACTCGGAAGTCTACTTGATCTCAACATGCATTTCAATCCAGTATGGGATGATGGTTTTATTTTCACTAGTGCCTCTTATTTACTCTTGTCCTATCTCTTAGGCATTGCATTGATTGCAGACTGTTTCCTCCGGTTTCATGTGCACTCTCTAGTGTGTGACATGTCTCCTACATAATTCACCCAAAGCCCCTGTTAGAATATGTGGCTGTGGTGTTCCCCAGGGATTTGTTTTAGGGCCCCTGTACTTCCACCTTTCATCTGCCATACTGGTAATGTTTAATCACATTATGTCCGCACATCCTTCTCCCTCTCCTAGCAAAAGTGCAATTCTAAATTAGTTTTAGTTTGAACACTTCTAAATGACTTCATGACTTCATTCTACAATTGTAAAACTCTTCATTGTACACAGTCACACAGTAGATATACATTTGCGCCACTCTTTCTTTCAGCCCTTTAACCCCCCCCCCACACACACACACACACACACCCACTCACAACACCCGTTTACTGCAAGCTCTTCATTGTACACAAAGTAACACAGTCCATGTTAAACACAAGTTTCTATCCCCCCTTTACTTCTCCCCCTCTCGTACCTCTAGTTGTTGGTGCTGGACCTGCTGTCTCCCAAGCAGATTGCTGAGCTGGTGCACCTGCCTCTCCCTCTGCCAGGTTCTCCCCGTCAGGAGGTGGTTATCGATGCCGTCTTCAACCACCTCCGCCGGGACCCCGTGCAGAATCAGATGCCTGAGGTTTTGCACCATCTCGTCAGGATCGCAGGACAGGTACTGTACAACACTTCATACCTTTGTTTCCTCTTTACCATTACTTCCTCTTTTTATTGTTGCTTTCATATTACATGCTGGAAATATGTTTTTCTGTACTTATACTGTACGTATATGGTGTTTTCAAGCACCTACTGTTCATGTAATCTCAACAGGATTGCAGGGAATCACTTCATGCAGCAGTACAGTGGTTTTCTTTCTAGTTGATCATGTGCTGTTTCATGTTTTTGTATGTTTTTCATTATTTCATATTGATATTAAGTTTTTCTTGCAATGTTTTGTTTTACAGAATGAAATACCATGTGGTATACTCCAATCTGTGTAAGTATGATTTGTATAGATTATGCGCAAAGTAGATATGTCTATTTTGTGTGCATAATAAACAGTTAAATTGTAGTCAATAATTACATTAGTAATAACTTTAATTGTGTCTCATCTAGTCTGTATATATTCTTACTGTAACGAATATGTTATATAATCATATGAATTATGTTTTATGATCTAATCTACATTTTATTTATTGTATTATTTTATGCCCTCTTTAGGTCTGAGAACTTGTTCCTGTCCCTGTCCTTTGTGCCCGATACACTGGAACACGTCATCTACACAACCGCAGAGCACCTCAGCGGAAACTCAACAGAAGGTTATATTATATTTATTATTTTGATCTTTTCCTTTCTTTCAGTCTCTATGTCTTGATCTACTGTATCTATTGAACTCATAGGCTAATTCTTTTACAACATGCAACATGCAGCCTCACTGACCTGCAGAGGAAAGCCACCCTGAGGAAGGCAGAGTCTATTTTATCAGTTAGCGCCCACCCTCTCCACTCAGAATTCCAGCTTCTACCCTCCGGTTCACGTTTTAGGTTCCCCTCTGTCAAAAGTAATAGGTTTAGGTTTTCATTTGTCCCCAGTGCCATCTCCCTGTTAAATTCCAATCCTAATTGATCACTGGCTATATCCTTGGTGTGTTTTTATGGCATTTTATGGTGTGATGTGTAATTTTTATTTTGTTTTATTTATTATGATGTTTCTTATGCTACTTTTAACTCTATTTATGGTCATGTTTTAAACCCTGCACTTTATGGTTTGTCCTGTTATCTGTTGTCTATATGTTGTTGACTTGCTGCACACTTAATTGCCCCTTTGGGGACAATAACATTGAAACTTGAACTTGAACTTGAACTTGAACATGCTATTGCGCTGTATTACCATTCGATATATTACACTCACTACAATGCTTTTGTATCTACTGTACATGTGTTTCAATATCTCCTATGGTATACTTCCAAGTACTGTTTCAAGTACTTTCAATTATTGTTTCAAAGACTGTTTACTGTTTTTCCTATTCAGGTTGCAACCTTCCTCTACCACCTACAGTGAGTTTTTCTCTGTTGCATCACATATTAAGTGTTTGATGTTTTAATGAAAGATGTTTTGTATGACTTTGATTATGACCTTTTTTCTTGTCTCTTGTTTTAACTTTAGTGCCCCTTCACAAAGATCAATGGTAAGTTCACTGAATAATAGTTGCTACACTAGGTGTGTTTAGTCAAAGATTTATGTTCCGTAACTGTTAGCTTTCTCTATAATTATCAATGGAGGTGGCTACACCAGATACAGCAGGACAGCAAACGTTCTAAAGAACCAGGCCAGTGGTTTCCAATTAGTTTTAAATTAAAATGTATATTTATATATTTATTAGAATTTATATTACAACGATGTTGCACAAATAAGGCTGAGGGCCAGACAAATCGTCCGACAGTCGATCCACAGATAGTACACATACCTAGACCTATATGTTTTCTTTTGTCCCAGCCTCATGGCGGGCCAAATGTTTGCCGTGCCCGGGCCGGATCTGGCCCGCGGGCCGCCATTTGGAGACCACTGAACTAGACCATTGTTTTCCATGTGTTTTTGACACAGCTTGACTTAATGTAATGTAACAGATGCATGCAATGGTGCCCCAGCGTAATAATAGTGGCTAGCTTTCCATACCGATTTATCTTCTTATTTTGTGTCTCAACTTCTCAATCTCATGTAACAACATGTAACATTTCTAATATCTTTTACAGAGAGTGAAATTTGCATGGGAGTCAACAGGTATGCCTAGTAACATAATCTCATGAATATTTCTTTGACATTAGGTCACAGCACTGAAATGGTTAAATATGAAGAACTCTTTTCCAAAGCGCTATAAAAGCCACTTCAATATAATCGATATCTTCTTCTAGATTTGTTTTAGATTTGGCCTATTCAAGATGAGGTTAATGTCATCAGATTTTTTCAACAAAATTGTGATTTTACCAATGTTGCCCAAGAGGCCTGCATCATAAAACAGAAAGCACTCATAAAAACATAAAACATATCAAAATCAGCACTTAAAGCGATGGTTCGGAGTAGAATCACCCTAATGCCATTTGAACCGTGACACCCATCCACCTTTACACCCGAAGTGTTTTCTGCCGCAGGCTTACATCAACAGAGTTGCCGTGTTATTCGATGTTTATTCCGGATAGCTTGACTCAAGCGCATATGGATCCTGGGCACCGTCTCCAAACTTTCCCCACAAAAATAACATGTCATGACACCAAACTTCTACAGTATAACAAATGTGGTTTGTACTCACAAAAAGATGAATTTGAAACTTTGTACATAGTCCAGGAGTGTATTAGTAACAACACACGAGACGATTAGCTTTTCTGCTGCTAAACATCCGTCGACGTCACTTCCTCCAGCTGGGACTTTGTTGATGGAAACAAATACACGTGAGTCCGGAAGGCGGAAAACTCAAAAAGACAGTTTGCGCTACAACTAGAAATTAACCACTTCGGATTTAAATTTTACCACGTTTAATAAATAGAAGACGATGCCACACTCGTGCATATATCCTGGCTGTGGACTAAAACACAAACCTTACAATAAAGAAAGTCCCAGCTGGAGGAAGTGACGTCGACGGATGTTTAGCAGCAGAAAAGCTAATCGTCTCGTGTGTTGTTACTAATACACTCCTGGACTATGTACAAAGTTTCAAATTCATCTTTTTGTGAGTACAAACCACATTTGTTATACTGTAGAAGTTTGGTGTCATGACATGTTATTTTTGTGGGGAAAGTTTGGAGACGGTGCCCAGGATCCATATGCGCTTGAGTCAAGCTATCCGGAATAAACATCGAATAACACGGCAACTCTGTTGATGTAAGCCTGCGGCAGAAAACACTTCGGGTGTAAAGGTGGATGGGTGTCACGGTTCAAATGGCATTAGGGTGATTCTACTCCGAACCATCGCTTTAAGCGTCATACAGTATACTATACGCTACCACACAGGGCTCTTAATTAACACCAGCCAACGGCCAAATGCTGGTGAAATTTCAATTTGGCTGGTAGAAAATGTCTACCTACTAGCCACTTTGACCCATTAGTGAGTGTGTGTTTGGCTTGCAAGATTAACATCTATTAGCCATTTTGTCTAGTGAAGATAAAAAAATCATAATAATTTAGAGCCCTGACCCCATGGTCCTAAACATGTAATGTGTCATCTCACAGCTCTGAACTGCAGCATCATATCAGCAAGGATGTCGCCCATGTGCCCTGCCAATACACTGTATCACAATACGCATGTGCACAGGTATGCTGTTCAAAATGCTTTTTCCCCCAACTCATTTTTTCCAATTTATTTGAAACTGTATTCGCTTAATTTGCTAAACTTATATATAAATACAATATAATAACAACTATAATAGTAATAATAATACATACATTCTGCACACACACACATATATATATGTGTGTGTGCGTGTGTGTGTGTGTGTGTGTGTGTGTGTGTGTGTGTGTGTGTGTGTGTGTGTGTGTGTGTGTGTGTGTGTGTGTGTGTGTGTGCAGAATGTATGTACTATTATTACTGTTATATGTATAAGCAGGGTTTAAATTGGGGCGGAGCCCTCCGGAGCGCAGCTCCGCCTCCTCACCTCGGAGGGACAGCCAAACGGAGCTGCGCTCCTGCTGCCCCACCCTCAGTGTATTCACAGTTCATATATTTTCACCTCTTCTTGAAATATCATATTTTTATGAAAGTTTTATAATGATAGCAACATAAAATAAGATTAAGGGACTCCCACATTATTTCAGTTATTATGCATCTGCATTCTGCACATGCGCTGCGAGACACCACACTTTCAGTTTGTAGCAACGTTGCAACTTTGCAACAGTTGAGCGGTCCGGAGCGCTTGCTCTTTCTCACAGCTAGAACTACTCCGCTTCGAGTATGTCACTACTTCAAGCCTGTCCTCCATGCTTTCATGTTCAATGTGCAAAGTTAGTAGGCTAGATACAATGCCTTTTACAAAAGGGAGGTAATGTCATTTCATTTGATATCGGCTAGCTTTCAGGCAAAGTTAACCAAACAGTCATGCAGAATAGCGTGGTGTCTGCCTACTTTAACAGCAGTTTGTTAATGTGAGAAAATCAACATCAAGTTTGGGATTTCCGTCCATTGTTCTGTCAGAATGTGTAGCCATTTGGTTGCAGGTTACTTTTATGTGGGCTTAAACATGCCAGGAACGTATTAAAAGTTTTTAGACAGTAAGCAAATGACAGGGATTCCTGCGTGTCCATCCTAGCTTTGCGTGTAGAGCAGTGCACCGTCTCTCTCGCGCTAGAATTGCTGCAGCAAGTTCCAATCTATTGCCGCCTTTTGCCAAAGTTATTGCTTTGCAAAAAAGCATTTACTTAATGCGACTGAAGTGTAATTAAAACATATGCACGGAGCGAGATAGCTGAACTAACTATACTACTAAAATAAGAACGCCCCATATAATCAGTCAGCCAAAGGAGCAATCTGTAAAGAAAAGACGTGTCCGAGTGAGAAGATTCTCTGCAGACTCCGCCTGATTTAAAGTGACAGTGCACACTTTCACGCACTGTAATAGAACAGCATAGCCTAAGCATGCATTTTTATTCTTTTAACTTTGTTACTTATTAGGCATAAAACGTGCTAATAAATGCATGATAAACCCATGACATTATAGGAGAATTTAAATCAATCATATGATATTTTAAAACAAATTGTTATTCACATCAAATAATATGAGTTCTTCTTAGGTCTACACCTTTGTAGCTTGATGGTGCAGTGATGGTGGTCAGAATTAAAACTTTTTTGCCCCTGTACTGACAGTCCAATAGCATACTGTTGCCAACTGACAGGAGAGAATATTAAAAAGTAGGCTACATAAATGCATCAGGTGTGATACTGGTCTAACTGTTCCTATTTTTTAGCAACCTATACAGTGAAGAGGGAATGAGGGTACCTTGCTGTTTCTCATAACTGAGTAGGCCTACATTGATTTATGTATGATATTAATTATGGGCAATAACTTCATAGAATACATGTATTTGCCTGATGGGGCGATGTTAAATTTTATTTTATTTTAAAGCTATTTTGACCGCGAGTGAAGGGCTCCCCCACCTCCCAAAAGCCAATTTAAACACTGTGTATAAGTTTTATAACTCGAAATTCACAGGCATAAATGTGTTCGATATAATTCATTGCTTACAAATACACACAGATAATGAATATTTTATTCCAATTCTATGAGTTTTATATTCACATTGCTAACATCCATAAAAAAGGAGATGCCCAAATATTAATTTTCGACATTTTGCTCCCCACAGCTGACCGACTTCACTGCCAAGCACCTGGTGTACTTGCTGAATTGCAAGCTGTCCAGTAATGAGACTAACTCCAAGAAGACATGGAAGCTGCTGCTCACCAAAACCAATACCGTCCTAGATCAAGCGGTCCTCATGTTCGCCAACACTGTCTCCAACATGGTGAATAACTCACTCTCATTGACATACAAGCTCGTAAATGGCACGGTGCCCTGGTGCGATGAAGCGTCACTTCACCCCATCCCCAGCTAGTGATGTTTTTAACCCTTTCAGGAGTACCATCACATGTGGGAATGTCAATATTAACGAGTTCATCACAATTTTTTAAAATCGCGATTAGATTTTTCCCATGTGATAAGAATTTTGGCAAAACTTCAAGGTCACTGTCCATGTCACAAGGACTTTGCGAGATTTTTTAACACATAGTTCTATGGGAGCTGTTCAAGGAAAATTCCAGAACAACTGGAGAAAAATCCATATTCCTCAAAGGGGGATTCCATTTTTGGGCAGTCGGCCGTATGGGAATTGCAGATTAGATCAGAGGTTATGCACAAATATCTGTACACAAGTCAGCATAGCTCAAGGCCAGATCAAATATCGTATAAATGCAAATCTGTACACAGTTTACCATAACTGCAAGCCAGCAGTAATATCATATCTGCCAGACAGCTGTGCTAGGAAAGTGGAACCAAAACTACTGTTAGCAGGTCAGTACACGGGTCAGTATGCAAGCCAAAACAACCTGAGCCAGCACGTATATCATGTCTGCCAGACAGCCCAGACAAAAGAGGAACTAACCCAGATACGCAATAAAAAGAGCAAGCGCAAGGCACAGATCAGAACGTGCATTCTCCAGCCATTACTGGACTACTTGCTGTATGGTTGTACGACCTGTGTCATCTACTGAAGTTAACTCTGTCTTACTACTACAACTGGACTCCGGGTCTACTGTCTCTCTACCCACTATGAACATAGGATAGAGGCGCAAGTCTGGCCTGGGCTCCACCCAAGCCCTACCTCACCTCTCTCTTCCACTCTTCACTGCATTGTCATAATAAAGGCTTAAAGATCCAAAAACATACGTATTGCCAACAAACAGTGAAATGAACCATAACGTAACATCTTTCAGAATGTATTTTTACAGAGTACTCTTTCATGTGTTGAATTAACACTGCATTTTTTTACGTTGTAGTCTCTACCCATGTTCGGACCATCTGTATCCATGGTGTTGGACGCCGTTGCTGAGATCCGACTGTTCCGGTTTGGCCCCGAGCTCTGGAGTGACCCTGGCTTCGTCTCCATGGTGTTTGGGGAGCGCCTGAGGCCGTTCCTCCCCCACGCCAGCAGGGGGCTCCTGCAGTGCGTCGGCAGCAAGAACCTCAACTGCCAGACGTACCAGCACATGTAGGTTATCACCACCAGACACAGGCCCAGTCAATACTGGCATGAGACAGTATTGTCCACACACTCTTGCTGCTCATCGATTTATTAACACAACGTTTCCACCTCAAGAGGTCTTCATCAGGTGTATGGTACTGTGGTGAGCAGCAACAGTGTGCGGATTTTTCTTCATTTTATTCACATTGGTTAGATTAGATGTGCTCCACCCTAGGCTGGGCCATTTCCCAATCCCATGTATGTCCCCCTCCCACTCTCTTCATGTCACTGTCCTGTACAACAAAACCCCATAAAGAATCTTAGGGAAAAAAGTCCTTATTTCACTTTATTCTTTGTAATTGTTTTCCAGAGTGGGAGAGTTCAGTCATCAATTTGACCACATTCCTAAGCCACACAGAGAGGTCTTCGTAGAGTCCTTCATCACACCGTTCCTGACCAGGAATTCAACAGGTATCACCATCACCACTACACTTAGCATTATACTTAAGTTGACGCTTTTATCCAAAGTGACTTACAGTTATTTTTACAGGGTATTGGTTACAGTCCCTTGAGCAATGTGGGGTCTTAGGTGCCTTGCTCAAGGTGATGATTTGGACGGTGGTCTCTCTGAAGTCTTCTAATGCTTCACACTAAATGTTGCTCAGTCTAGAGTGGCAATCATTGCCATTGAACATAAAATTGTATTGGCTTCATGCAATCAATGATGCTATGCTTCGGAATGAATGGTATCCTTTTTAATGTGACCTGGTTTTCATTTGCAGCCTGCTACTCTAATGACAGTGTGGAATGGCTCCTCGACAACTTTGGACCATTCTCTGTCCTGGTGCCCCTCCAGGAACTGCTCACTCTCAACAACGGCTTAGATCCAGTAGGTTATAACATATATTTCTCATAGATCAGGTAATTTTGCCCTAAGGATGGGATCATCCAAAACTTTTGCACTATTGTAAATTGCACAGTAGACCATTAAAATACACTTTTGTATGGACATTTCTTTTTAGTTTTCACTTATTACGATCTTCAGTCTTCCTGATTGTGTATTGATATTCATCCAAAGTTAACGCACCACTGCATGTATGCATATACATACGTTGGCTTATATAAAATGGTTTTATGCAATTGCACCCTTTTTGAGACAGAATGAATTTTTTTTGTTTTCTACATGAAAAACAGCAACATTTGGACTCGTTAAATGAAGGGCAAAGCCAGAGAACATTATAAAACAGTATATTTATGTCCAAACATCATTGTTCATCATAAACTCACTATCTCTCTCTCTCTCTCTCTCTCTCTCTCTCTCTCTCTCTCTCTCTCTCTCTCTCTCTCTCTCTCTCTCTCTCTCTCTCTCTCTCTCCCAAAGGTGCCAGCCCTGTCCGTTCTCTCCCCCAGTCAGATGGCTGAGCTGGTGTCTCTGCCTGTCTATCCTGATATGACGGCAGCCATCCACAGTGTCTTCTACACACTGGCACAGTCTAACAAGGCAGCAGAGCTCCAAGAGTTCCTCCACCACCTCACCATGCTCTCCAGACAGGTACAGAGTCTGCAAAGTGTACTTGTTCTATGGCAGTGGTTCTCAAACTTTTTCAGACTGAGGACCACTTTGTCCCCCTAAAAACGTTCAGGCACCACCTGTCAACTGAATGGCTGGTGCTAATTTGACCCTGCTAATTTCGATGCAGATCACATACTTATTTATTCACATAACAAGCCTGTGTTATTGTAGTAAAAATATGGCTTCAGCTGTGTTTCACTTTCTAATACTGTTACAAATATAGCCTACTGCTAGCTTGTCTTGGAGAAGTAGAAATCCCCTTGCGGACCACCTGGGCTCTGTCACGGACCACCAGTGGTCCCCAGAGCACACTTTGAGAATCACTGTCCTATAGAATTCATTTCAAAGGATTTCATGAGTTTTTTTAAATTCTACTTATTGCGGTGTGAATATGCTCAGGAATTCAATTAGTTATTTGAATGCTTTATAGTTTTAATGTATTGCTTCCTATAACAACATATACCTTTGTTTTAAAGGTCATGATTCCATGTGAGTCTTATACAATCATGTAAGTACACAACAGGGACGATCTTGCTTTCTCAGACGTTTTAAATATGCTACTCGAGCATTGGACATTGTGCATTGTCTTATGGTGTTTTTCTGTTACCTATTTTAGCTTTGGGAGGCTGTACTGGGCCGCGTCTTCTGTTCCGCGTTTGAATGAGCCTCTCGTCTGGGCAGCCATACATTCACTAATGGAAACAAGCCCAGCAGGTGAGTGGCCTCTAAAACAGTGGTTCCCAACCAGGGGTACGTGTACCACTAGGGGTACGCCAGCACACCTCAGGGGGTACGTGGAAGAAATTAACTTTGAATGGGGGACAATTGAGTGGGTGATAAAGACATAGATGTGTAGCATTGGTTAGGGTACTCATTGTACAACGAAAAGGCTTAGGGGGTACACGGGACAAAAAAGGTTGGGAAACACTGCTCTAAAACCATTCACACAGTACATCCAGAGGTCGAGTTGTAAAATTAATGTAGTGGGGGTAGACGCCGATGGATTGTGATTATTGGGGTTTCTGGGGTTTCTCACCCGAGAAAAGTTTGAAAATGTAGTTGCTAAAAGTGCAATTTTAAAAGAATATGTGAAGAAGGGATGCCTGTTTTAGAGGGGGATGATTTTAGACCATTTTCACCGTACAACTTGAGCCCTGAGTAAATCATACTACAGTGTTAGAGTAACAATCCACCCTCCATACTTATTTATGTTCTTCTCTGATATGTCTCTGAGACAAGTTGACGAGTACCTTGCTGGTGTTTGTTCATGCCCGCAATCAATGTGGTAGCATGACGAGTTAAACGATCCAAGTGTAGTTATACAAAATGAAATGTGGAGATTTTCAATACTGATTAAAACAGTGCACCACTGTATGTTCAACATATGATGTCTGTTCATATTTGAAATGTAATATACTGTCATTATTTGTTGATGACATTATTTTTTATTGTCAACACTGTCTACAGAGTGCCTGCCTGTCGCTGGAAATGTAAGTTTGATGCTCATTGTTTATCCAACTTAAATTGTGTTTTTTTACTGTGAAAAGCAATGAAAACTCTTAACTCACTAAACTCACTACATTCACTTTATTTGTACCATTGTGTCTTTTGTCTGACTTGCCTTTCCGATGCTTATTCCAGTGCCCACTGATAATGGTCAATGGTGAGTATTGGATTTTAAACGTTCCCTTACCGTCTGACTTTCTTCTTCAACATTTTTGACAATGAAATTTCCTTTTTATTCTTCAAAAAGAAAAAAATAGACTTTCTTTATCAAGTATTTACCTATTCCTCAGAAATGTTGACTTCTTTTCCCAAAATGAATTGACTTCAAAAAGTATAATTGTTTTTATCAGAATTTGAAGAAATATACATTTTCTCTTAGTGTCCCTAATATGCTTCCATTAGTAAGTAACATGTATTTTGTAAATCCTTTACAGAAACTGGGATGTGCATGGCTGTCGATAGGTAGGTTGTTGACATATAGGTAGGCTGCATGGAATATGAAATGTGCAGTACATTCATGAGATGCCTCCTCCTTCATGTTCATATTAAAGGAATGTTTGCAAAATTAAAGTTCTAGGGATTTTTTTATGTTCCACAAATGTAATTTGGAATTTTTACAAGATTGCATTGTTGTAGACCACATTCCTTTTACAAAATGTTCAAAAAAAATCACAGGTGAACTTGTACCAACCTGTACTTATAAACTTGTGTTATGCATTGACTTCCTGTTCTTGTGATATCCCCAACAGTTCTGCACTACAACAACACCTAGAGGCCGGAACAGACATGGCAAGCCTGTGTGCCTTTGATTTGAACCAGTTTGCCTGCACAGATGTAAGTTAAATAATTAAATGAATTCAATAATTCATTATAATGATAACTAAATTAATAGTTCAATTGTTTGAGTGTGCAGAGAATGTGTTGGCATAATGTAAAGCAACGTGACAGGTATTCCACTGTTGTCACATGGAATTAAAGAAATGTGCAGACAATATTACAAATTGCAAATGAGTCAGGTGATATTAAGCACATTAACTCTTCCCCATAGCTGACCAACTTCACTGCCCATAACTTGGCTCACCTGCTGGTGTGCAAGCTGTCCAGCAACATGACTCACTCCAGGGAGACCTGGAAGCTGCTCCTCACCAAAACATCTGATGTCCTGGACGAAGCTCTCATCATGTTCTCACACACAGTTTCCAACATGGTAATTTCTTTTTGAAAATATGCTGGATTAGATGTCTTTATTTGGGATTGCTGACAATTCATATTTTATAGAGAAGAGAGATATTGATATTGATTGACACGGAAGAAGAGAACGTGAGAGAATGTGAGAACGTTGAAACGTTAGTCTTCCACATCTGAAGATGCTCCGGTGACTCCTTACTTTCCCAATTCATATTTTATATTAGACATTAGTATTTCAACTTTCCTGTTTACATTACTTAAAACCTATACCGCTTTTGTTTTTGTTTCTTTGATTTTTTTTGTCTGTTTGTTTTTTAGTCCTTGCCGATTGGTGGTCCATCTATAACCATGGTATTGGACGTGCTTGGAGAGATCCGATTGGACAGGTTTGACCAAGAGGTGTGGAGCAACATGGTGTTTGTCTCCGGCCTGTTCGGTGAAAGCCTGAGGCCGTTCCTTCCCTTCGCCTCAGGTGGCCTTCTGCAGTGCGTCAGCAGCAAGAATATCACCTGTGAAACTTACCAGCATTTGTATGTATCTCACTTCACTCAAATTTGTAATCTAATATTTCTTCTATTTCTATATTCTATATATTTTTTTAAATCCATACTTTCTTCATCCCTTTTTGTCCTTTTTTGTGTATCAGAGTGGGACAGTTGAGTCATCAGTTTGACCACATTCCCAAGATGCACAGAGAGGTCGTTGTTGACAACTTCATCAAACCATTCCTGACCAAGAACTCTACAGGTATTATATAATGCAGTCATCAAACAGTACATTGGTGATTCCAGCATTATGGATGACTCGTGCGAAACATTAGAGATTGTTTTTTCCACAGAGAAACTTCCAATGTTGGGATTAAATTATGTATTTTTGTTAATTGTACTTTTTTCAGTAAATGGGCGGTCCATAATAATGGAGGGGGGGGGGTATCAGTTTCTACTTGGATGATATTATCATCTTTCCTTTCAATATTAAGTAGGCTAGTTCTTAAAGCAGACTTACACATTTGAACTGGACTGTGAATGAAGTGTAATGTCATGGCTCTGTATTGTATTTCAACGTGTCCATCTGGTTTTCCTGAGCTTTTTCTCTGTATTGTACTAGTACCTCCTACCTGTACCTGGTGTTCAGATTCTGCTTCAGATTCAAGTTATGTGTGATGTGATGTCTATGAAGTGATCCTTTGGTCTTCCTGGTTTTTAGTTGCAGCCTGCTACTCTAATGACAGTGTGGAATGGCTCCTCAACAACTTTGGACGATTTTCCGTCTTGGTGCCCCTCCAGGAACTGCTCGCTCTCAACAAGATGTTTGATCCAGTAGGTTATAACACAATATGTGTCAAGTTGTCGGTTTTGTTTTGTTTTTTGTTTGTTTTTTCAGTTTTGTCTGGTTAAAGTTCTGTGCATTATTTTTCCCCAACTTGAAAAGAGTGTCACTGATGGAGTTTGAAGACTGGAATTCACTCAAGGATTTTGGACAGGACAACTTTGATCCGTTTTGGTTTCTCCTTTTTTTCTTTTTATTTAGAATTCAGAGCACATCCAAGCATAGCAATGGTTGTTAGCACCAGGAAACAAAGCAGTTTTTGTCCTCTTTTGTCCGCCTAGGTAAAAAACCTAAGTTGAACATAAAATAAACAGGAACAGTAGTTAGTGACCACAAATGTGTAAAAAGCAATTCTCCTGTGCAAATGCATGCATTCAATATGTGCAAAGATGCTAACAATAAATATTTACAAAAAATAAATATTTACAAAAATAGTTGCCATGTTAATACTGAAACCAGAATAAATATTGCATTTAGGATTTCTAGATAAATAACCATCCATAAAAATGACTATTTTTAATTTCCCAGATATTGACCAAATTGAACATAAGTGACCCCACTATAAAAATGAAGCGCCTGTACCCAACTGGAGATACGTGGTTTTGTGATTACAGTCAATGCGCTAAAACCACCACTAAGACTGCAAGAAGAATGATTAAATGTACTCAGGTCATTAAGCTTAAGTACCATTGCTAGTCTACAGAAGACCAATATTAAACTCTATGTTTACATCAGCAAACGCCCCAAACTACAAAACATGCAGAGCGCAGTTAAAACGCCATAAATCAAGTAAGATGAGCGCTTACCGGCTACCACTCCAGGTTCTCAGTGACTTGTAATGCATGGTACTTCAGAAAGTTTGAGAGCACAGCTCAATTTTGCGTGCGACTCTCTCCAGTTTCTCTTCCAAACTGAACGCAAACTCAATTAAAGCACCTGTGCACCCAGTTTGCTGCGCAGCCAAATCAGCCGAATCATTGCCAGCTGACGCTGATCAGTCAGCTTGCGCTTCTTTCAATTAACTTGCGTTTACCGCGGTTCAGACACCACCCATCTTTTTCTAGTTTTTTTTCTCCCGTGTGGTTTTTTTTTCAGTGAAACTTAAAACAATCAGCGCAGACCTAGTCTGACGCGACAATATGTACCATGTGTGTGATTTGTATGGCATTATAGGCCTACTTTGTCATGGTTCAATTACACATGCTTAACTGTACAACCTTTTTCAGTTGTATGCAATTGTTGTGCTTTTGTTTATTATGTTGAGTAAGGCAGCCATGTCGTTTTTCATTAATTGTATTATAACAGCACTATTGGGTTCTCGTTAAACTAAACTCAAAGCCATGCAGAGAACATTAAAAACCAGTACATGTATCCCTTAACACTCTCTCTCTCTCTCTCTCTCTCTCTCTCTCTCTCTCTCTCTCTCTCTCTCTCTCTCTCTCTCTCTCTCTCTCTCTCTCTTTTCCCAAGGTGCCAGCCCTGTCCGTTCTCTCTCCCAGTCAGATGGCTGAGCTGGTGTCTCTGCCTGTCTATCCTGATATGACGGCAGCCATCCACAGTGTCTTCTACACGCTGGCTCAGCCTAACAAGGCAGCAGAGCTCCAAGAGTTCCTCCACCACCTCACCATGCTCTCCAGACAGGTACAGATTCCAAAAGGCATTTCTACCTGAAATGTTATTGAGCAAACATTCCAGTGATAGGTGTATTTTTTCAATAAATCAATAAAAAACTTCAAACCAAAAATGCGCTGTTCCAAATTCTTACACAAAACAGAGTTTCAACAGTTAGTAGTGTTGCAAAGATCTGAGAAGGAACAATTATGAAATTAAAGACATTAGCTGTTCATAATTACTGAAATCAAGTTACTGAAATTGTAATAATTTAGAACACAGTGTAGTATTTGATTGAAAGTAACGATGTGTTGCCTATAACATTATGCACTTCTGTTTTAAAAGGTCAAGATTCCATGTGACTCTTACACGATCATGTAAGTAAACAAAATAGCTGGTCTCTCGACTGATGAGGCCTGACACTAACCCTTTCACAAACATTTTAATATTTGGGTAACCCTTTTCTTGATGGTGTCTTTTATAGTGTATCTACATGTATCACCATTTAATACTGTATATTCTTCCGCTGCCACCTACATACATACCCATAACCTGAGTACAGTGCAAGTACATGACGTTACATATCGTTAAATATTTTGTTACACTGCCGCTAATTAATGTAACAGGACTGGTAAAATAAGGTGTATCCAAAATATGCTACTCGAGAATGGGAAAGGACTTCCACTATGCTGTACCATGTCTTATGGTGTTTTTCTGTTACCTATTTTAGCTTTGGGAGGCTGTACTGGGCTGCATCTTCTGTTCCGCGTGAGAATGAGCCTCTCGTCTGGGCAGCCATACATTCACTAATGGAGACAAGCCCAGCAGGTGAGTGTCCTCTAAAACCATTCACACACCACCCTACATTGTAAATACCTGTACACGTCTACAACGATAAATAGAAAGTAGGGCTGGGCATTGTTAAAGTGTTAACTTTACATTAACTGATGAATTCATTAACACAGACAATTATTTTCCTCCCCGTCAACACAGTCTTGTTCGTCATTTTTCACAGTCTTTTATTTTGAAAGATATAATTTCGATCACTTACAGGGCAATTTTTCTGAGCTATAAAAGCATGGCAAGTCAAAAGAATGTATAGACATCATACCCTTTGCTTGTTAACGTTATCAAGAAGAGGGCACTGTCCTTTGTCAGTATGAACAGAAGTATCTTTTTGGTGACACCTTTTTTACAGTTATCAATGTAGAATAGAATAGAATAGAATACACTCATAGTCCTTACAAACCATGTATATAACATACTACAGTGTTAGTATCCTTACTGATCATAGTAGTCTAGATGTGATGGGTGTTGATGTTTAAAATACTGGTAGTAGTTGTCATTTGTTGATTAAATCCATTTTATTGCCCACATTTTCTACAGAATGCCTGCCTGTCGCTGGAAATGTAAGTTTGATAGTAATTTTTCTCTACTTTAGATTTAAATTTATGATGCAATGAAAACCCTTTTACTCTTTACATTCACTTAATTTGCATCATTGTGTCTTTTGTCTGACTTTCCTTTCCAATGCTTTTTCCAGTGCCCACTGATAATAGTCAATGGTGAGTATTGGATTTAAACGGTCCATACTATCAGACTTTCTTCCTCATTTATTTACATTTTCAGTAAAATTTAACTTTTTAATTGTCATTTTTCTCAAAATTGAGTTTTTCCGTACTTTTTTTGCTTTTTTCCTATAAAATTCCTACATTTTTCTCAGAAAACTTGACTTTTTTCTCAAAAATATCAACTTTCTCAAATTTCTCAAAGAATGTTTTTCTCAACAAAAAAAGGGAAACAATTCTCCCTAATGTGTACCTAATATCCTTCCATAGCAAGTAACATGCATTTTGTAAAACTGTTACAGAGACTGGGATGTGCATGGGGGTCGATAGGTAAGTTATTGACATTTAAGCTACAGGGAAATATGAAATGTGGACTAAGAGATGTGTTATCCTTCATGGTCATATTAAAGGAATGTTTGATGTTTGCAAGACTTTTAATACTTCACAGAATAAACTTTGGTATTGTACAATATTACATTATTGTAGACCACATTCCTTTTATAAGATGCTCAAAAACTCACTCTCAGGTACATGTTTGTGCTATTTTAATTCCCATTAATTAATGAGAGAATGACCTTTGGGGTGATTTGTATCAACAAGCTTGTGTTTTGTTTGATTGATTTAATTATTGTTGATGTGATATGTACAACAGTTCTGCGCTGCAGCAACACCTGGAGGCCGGATCAGACATGGCAAGCTTGTGTGCCTTCGATGTGAACCAGTTTGCCTGTGCAGATGTAAGTTAAGCAAGTATATATATGGTGAATAATTATATTAATTAAAGTATGGATTAAATAAATCGATTATTGAATTCATAGTTAAATTTGTTTACTACATTATATTTACTCTTTTCCACAGTTGACCAACTTCACTGCCCATCACCTGGCTCACCTGCTCGTGTGCAAGCTGTACAGCAACATGACTCACTCCAGGGAGACCTGGAAGCTGCTCCTCACCAAAACATCTGCAGTTCTGGACGAAGCTCTCATCATGTTCTCACACACAGTCTCCAACATGGTAATTTCTTTTTGAAAATATGAATGGCGTCTTTATTTGGGATTGCTGACAATTCATATATTATATTAGACATTAGCCTTGGAAACCAAACATCTTCACGATCTCAACTTTCCTGGTTACATTACTTAAAACCTACATTGCTTTTGTTTTTGTTTGTTTGTTTTGTTTTTGTCTGTCTGTTTTTTAGTCCTTGCCGATTGGTGGCCCATCTATAACCACTGTATTGGACGTGCTTGGAGAGATCCGATTGGACAGGTTTGACCAAGAGGTGTGGAGCAACATGGCGTTTGTCTCCGGCCTGTTCGGTGAAAGCCTGAGGCCGTTCCTTCCCTTTGCCTCAGGTGGCCTTCTGCAGTGCGTCAGCAGCAAGAATATCACCTGTGAAACTTACCAGCACTTGTATGTATCTCACTTCACTCAACACCTTTTTACAAAAAACACACTCCTACACACTGACCATTTCACTGCAACTTTATTGACAATGTTTTGATCCAATATCATTACATTCTAGCTTTACCTGTGACGTTACGATCCACCATCTAGGAGTGATACCTCGTGAATAAAGTTAGAATGAAATGGTCAATGTGCAGGAGTTATTTTCTGATTGATGACATATGGGCCATCTCCAACACATGTGACAGTTGCACTCAACAGCCTGTTTTTAGATAAATATTTCCTCTGCTTCTATATTTGTCTTAGTAAATCTCTATTTTTTTCATTCCTTTGTGTATTTTTGTTTCAGAGTGGGACAGTTAAGTCATCAATTTGACCACATTCCCAAGATGCACAGAGAGGTCATTCTTGACAACTTCATCAAGCCATTCCTAACCAAGAACACCACAGGTATTATATAATGCAGTCATATTATTATCCATCATAGATATGAGCACCCAATACTGCGTTGACCACTCCTTTGAATTGAAACAAATGGCTGAAGTCAGAGTGCCGCCATGTTTATGTTTATCCAACATATTGCTGCCATCAGCCGCTGACTAGGTCACATCCACATTGTCCTGTGGATGACAATCTATGAAAAATATAATGATGCTGATCCAAGATGGTGGTGCCCGGGGTTGGGACACGGCGTAAGGCTGAGCGTGGCAGCTACAGTGTAGTGTTCATATCTATTATTGTCCATAGTGACAAAATTATTATTTTGCTGGTGGTTGCTAGTGCTGAATCTTCAGGAAGTGTTCAGAAAGTCTGTATTTAATTCATAATTTAATTCATAGTAATTAATGGAGGTGGGCAACTCCATGATGATAGTAACTGTCTACTTGGATGATGTCATTGTCTTTGCTTTCAATATGTAGGAGACCTTAAACCAGGCCTGTGACACTATATTTTAACTTTTATGTGACTTTAGTGACTTGCCATTGCGCTTTATTGATCCTCTTAATGTGACAACCTCATTTTCAGTCTTAGCCTGCTACGCTAATGACAGCGTGGAATGGCTCCTCAACAACTTTGGACAGTTCTCTGTCTTGTTGTCCGTCCAGGAACTGCTTGGTCTCAACAACATCTTTGATCCAGTAAGTCTATTCACTTAATCACGTCACAATAATATTATCCCATCCTGCCATCTACTGTATACGGTACATATCCCCTATATATCCCCTGACTATGTTCTTCCTTTGTTTCGTCTCTCCTCCCCTAGCTGCAAGCGCTGGCCATCCTCTCTCCTCTCCAGATGGCGGAGCTGATGGTGCAGCATCGCTTCCCTGGTTTCCCAGGTCGGGCAGTGGCCATCAATGCTGTATTCGATTACTTGACCACCAGTGGACAGAAGCTTCCAGAGGTCCTCCATCATCTGGTTGTATTCGCCAAACAGGTAGGAAGGCATGGAGGAACTTTTAACACATTCACTGTCATTGACCTGAAAACATGTCAATTGCAATCCAAATATCGACTACCAAGGATGAAAAAAAAACCTCCAATTACATTTTGTACATTGTTCTAAGTTGTAAACACACAGGAACCAGTTGTGTGGATATTAACTTTGTGGTTTGGAATGGAAAGCTGTACAAACTCTTTAATTCTGATGAAAGAGGAGAGTCTAATGTTTCTATTGATAGGTTTGGTGTTGACCTATACATATGACTCAATGGTCTATGGTTCTTTAAAAGAACACTCAAAATGCTGGGGGGAAACGGCAGCATATGGGGCTCTGTGCATTGAAAATATGTGTAGGCATAGCTATATGGCAGCCACACAGTCTCACCCCAACTAGTCCATTTCTGACCACCTTTGACCAGACTGTAGTTTCTGATGTCAAGGGTATACAAGTATCATCCACGTCACATGTTGACTATGTGGCCTAAACCTAAACCTTAACCTAAACCTAACTGTCAGTGAAGTTATGTTGCCAAAAGAGGGCGCCTTTGAGGCACACGTCACATTTTTACTCCAAGGCCATATCTCAGACGTCAAAAATTGCAGTCTGGTCAAAGGTAATCAGAAATTGATTGGGGTGAGACACTGTAGGCCATTGTGTTAACTGTCCATACTGGTGACCAAAATCAACAAGTATCATGGACAGAGCTCTCTCTCTCTATTCAGAATGTCACTCACCAATACACATTTCTTTCCTTTTTCAGGTTATGATACCTTGTGGAATCTATGAAATCCTGTAAGTAAATCTCAGACACAACACTTGTTTTGCGTTTCCTATTTAGTACTACTTAGCTGCTTTTCAAACATAACAATAGTGTAATAGTTTTGCTAATTACATTGATACATTGATAAGCCTTTCCTCTTCTTAACTGTTCTCTGCAGTTTTGAGAGGCTGTATCAGACCCACCAGAGCCTGACCCATGTACTTTAATTACCGTAGATTGCATAGTCTGTGGGCAGGTTGTCCATTTGACAACATTTTCATAACAAATAAACAAATAGTAAAGCATTTTAATGACACATTCCTTATGTTTACATGAGACACTTAAGTCCGGTTTAACTCACTTTAAATCTGATTAAAATTTTATTCCGCTCTAAAAATATCATGTAAACACTTACTGAACAGGATTTAACTTTATTCTGATTTAAACTTAAGTCTGATTAAAGTGGGTGGTTTATTCCTCTTTTAAATCCGATTAAACACTTTCCTCTGTCATGTAACCTTTTATTCAGAATTACAATAAGTCCAGTCGTTCCACGCATGCTCGTTTGCCACACGATGGCGCCAAGACCCCGTGCTCTTTGCTAGTGAGAAAAAATGGCGGCACTTCCTGTTGATTTCCTACATGAAAGTTTTGCTTAATTTAAAGTCCCTAAGCGACTATAAATGTTGTGGCTTCCATATATTGATGTAAAAGTGCCCCACGAAGTAATGAAGCACAACAAAGTTACTCCACATCACCCTTTGACCACTCGTTTTTCTAAGCTAGGTGGGTAAGCTAACTAGCATTTTGAAAGAACCAGACCATAGGGCATGTCCCAAGCTTTGAGTCCGACTGAAGGCATTCATTTTCGGGCAGAAGATTAGCACCTGTCCTTGTAGCCCCGGAGGTTTAGCGACCACGCCCCCACGCCTTATTTGGCTCGCTCAGCACGTGCATCCTCAGTCCAATCGCAATGCTTTCTTTTCCCCAGACGTTTAATCAGATTTAAGTGAAAGTGCCATGTATACACAAACTCTTCTTTTCAATGATTCTCTTCTGCAGTTTTGAGCGGCTGTATCAGATCTTGCCCTATGAGCCTCGCCCAATTGAACCACTAATCTGGGCCACCATAGATGACCTCATGCAGACATCACCCAAAGGTAACGGCTGTCACCTTTCATTAAAGCGGCATTCCACTATTTCTGGAAATATGCTCTCAAACTCAGAGAAAGGCTGGAAGAAAAGGAGAAATGTACAGTGGGAGGTGCCAATAGTGTAAACTCCAGGGGAGGTGTAAAATGAGCATATTTAAAGAAATTGTAGAATATTGCTTTAAATCAGGGAGGTTTTTTATGTAAATGGATGGAACATATTTGTTCTAAAGAACTCATTCAAGTATTGAACTCATTCCTGATTCTATGAATTGTTCTCTTTTGAACAGACTGTCTACCTGTGGACCTGACAGTAAGCTCACTCTCCACTGCAATTTTGTTTGTTCTTTACATGTAATGTTGAATTAGTTAAGCGTTTATTGATTGATTGATTGATTGATTGATTGATTGATTGATTGATTGATTTATAGTTTGCTTGATTGATTGATTGGTAAATTGATTGATTGATTGGTTTCACTTAAGTCAAGCTAGGAAAATGCTGGTATGATGAGTGGTATGATTTGTTATTCAATTAATCAATTCTTTTTTTCTTTCTCTCTAGTGTCCCATCACACCATTTAATGGTAAGTAGTTAATTATCACAGCATCCATGTAATTGATCACAACATTTCAAGAAACTGCACACAATAACCTATAGAAAAACTGCACACAATAAGCTATATAAAAAAAACTAACAAAATTTGATTTTTGGCTTGCAGATTCTCGAGTATGTGCAGGCATTAACAGGTAAATGTATGCTGTACATAAACGGTATACTGTATATAAAATGTATATACGGTATATTCTGCTGATATCAATGTAACTTTGTAATTTTGCTTTCGCTCTCTGATATTTCCGGCACAGTTCCGCACTGCAGAGCCATCTGGATAGCATGAGTGCAATGCCAATGTGCAACTTCAGTTTGGAAGAGTATGCTTGCGCTGATGTGAGTATCAAAATTACAGTATGTAAATTAAGGCCATAACATTGTCATTTCTCCACATCATTCTGCAAATTAACTGATTAAGTCATGGCCCCTGTCATACATTTTTTGTCACCAGAACGGCAATAAACAAGTCATTATGTAACTAACGGCCCTGTAATGTCAAAGTAGTGTAGTATTATGGTAGTTAAAGGTGTCTTTTACGACTTACAGCCCTACACTAATAATACAGCATTACACTAGTGGAATGCTACACATTATGAAGTTACAACTATTTTGAAATAGATCAGGCACCTGTTATACATTTTCTGTCACCAGATTGGCAATGACCAAGTCGTTATGTTGTACTAATGACCTAGTGTAGTGTGCTAATGGTGTAGTTGTATTATCACAGTGTAGTCTTTTCAATGGCTATTACAGCGTTACACTGGTGGAACGCTGCACGTTATGAAGCCACAACTAGTATTTGGACCCAAAACCTTCTATCCGACTCGCTCTCAGAAAAGAACACCAAGACTCGTCATCGTGGGTAGCGAGACGTAGCACTTTAGAAACACACTTCCAAGTCAAGAACTGTAGAAATGATCCCTGAAAGTATAGTCTTAAGCTACAACTAGTTTTTTTTAATTGATCAGAAAATGTTAATATCTTCATCTTGTCCTCTCTGCAGCTGGGACATACCTCTGCTGAGCATCTGGCCTCCCTGCTGAAGTGTAAGCTGTCTAGCAACATGGCCGTCTCCAAGGAGGCGTGGAAGCTGCTCCTCACCAAAACCTCTGCCGTGCTGGACCAGGCTCTCGGCATCCTCGCAAACATGGTAAGAGGGGTTTTCAAAAAGTCAGAGAATGTGCGCACATCAGTAGCACAGGAGCTGGACCAAAAATAAGGCAAATGAAAGAAAAATAAAGGTCTGCAACACTGTTTGATGCTCCCAAGAATTTTAGTAGGACATTTTGGACTCTCAGTCCTTCATCACAGTGCAACCAAAGAGGGATTTCGTACACAGTACACTATGTCACATTTTGATAAGGCTTTAAAAGCTCTTTTCTCTCCCCCATCCCTCTTTGTCCTGTCTCTGCCCCCCTACCTGCCTCACTGCCTCACCTCTTCTCTCAATCTCTCTCTTGTCCTCTGTATATGTTACTTAACCCACTGGTTTTCTCCCCCTCTCTCTCCCTCTTGCTCTCTCCATCCCTCTCTCCCTCTCTCCCTCTCTCTGTCCCTGTTTCTGTACCTCTTTCTCTCTCTCTCCCTCTCTCCCTCATCAGTCGGTGACGCTGAGCGGTCCGTCGGTCCCTCTGGTTCTGGACGTGATCAGGGAGATGCGTTTGGACCTGCTGGACGCGCAGCAGCTGAATCAGATGGACGTGCTCTCGGCCTGGCTCGGCGGCCATCTTGTGCCCTTCCTGCCGTCGGCCTCAGGCGTCTTCATGCATTGCCTCAGCAGCAGACCCATCAGATGCGCTAGCTACCAACACACGTCAGTAACATCAATCAATCAATCAAACAACCAATTCAAATTATTTAAATAATCACATTATCAAACAAAACTGTTGTTTAATGTGCTAGAGACTAGAGAAAGAGAAAAGAGAAGACGAAAACAAAAAATGTATTGTATTATAGATAGTAGATAACTATCACCAAAGGCAGATGGATATTGAGCTGTTTTCAATTTCTTTTTAAATCAAGATACTGTTTGGGGCTGTTCTAATTTGAACAGGAAGCTGTTACAAACCTGCGAAGGTTCTCGAATGCCTCTGTGCATGGTTGAACAGAGCTGGAACTGGTCAGTCCATTGATCTCAATGGCAATGTGACACATTTTCTTGTCCTTTTTGAACCATTGTGATAATTAAATGTATTCAGATGAAGCATTACAGTTGCCTATGTACTTGGTCAATCTCAAGCTTGCAATGCCCCTGCCTTTGGTAGCCATTTTAAGAACGGTGTGTGGAGAGTATCACCTTGGATTTAAAAGTTTTAAAGTTTTAAACTTCAATGCTGATGATGGCAGTCAGCTGAGAGCAGTCTATGTACAGACTTGAATGACCTGAGGCCTCATTTATCAAGCGTTCTTAGGCACAGATCTGTGCGTAAAGCATGCGTGCAATCATTCCTGGGCAAAGTGTGGGATTTATGAACATCTACTTGAACGTAGAAATGTGCCTAAATCTACGCACACCTCAGACCATGCGTGCGAGTGGAAGAAACATGAAGTTGCAAATAATATTGACCGCGCAAGGTACAGTTTGCTTTGAATGTCAATTGAGTATGACGTTGTGCTATTTGACAGTGTTTTCGTCCATGTGTGTCTCCTTTTACCAATTTTGAAACACTGTCCTCCTCCTGTCAAAAGCACCTCCACTTCTGCCGCGGAAATGTTTCTATCTCCGCACTTTGCGCCAGCACTTTGTGTGGCGTGTGTGTCCGCGTGTGGTCATGTGTGTCCAAACAGGGTGACGCCTTCGAATTAACATGGCATTTGAATGTATTTTAATACCATATATGATTACTTGGAGGCGTTTCGGGATGCAAATTACCCCGAATGTGCGTGTGCACAGTGATTTGGAAGGTGTGGGATTTATCATGGAGAGTTGTGCGTAGGAGCAGCCAAGGCACATTTGATAAATCCCGATTTTTCTGTACTTGCGACCATTCTATATTTCACTTGCAGGACACAATTTAGAATACATTCTAGGAACTGATGATAAATGAGGTCCCTGAAGTCAAAATTGAATATCTCTGTCTGTGTCTGTCAGACTGGACCAGTTCATTCGTGTCTTCAATCAGATGGATGATGGCCACAGAAAGACAGTTGTGAAGTACTTCATCCAGAACTTCCTGTCCAAAAACTCAACGGGTATGTCATCAGTTTCTGACACCACACCATTCCATTCTATTCTATTCTATTCTATTCTATTCTATTCTATTCTATTCTATTCTATTCTATTCTATTCTATTCTATTCTATTCTATTCTATTCTATTATATGCTATTCTCTTTTCATGGTGTCCTTTTGGTACATAGAATACCCTTTTTGTGTTGATATGCGTCAGTGCATGTCTACCTACGCATAAAATTGTATTCATGTTCCTCATCCTCTATTTATTAATAACATTGTCTTTTGTATTGTATTACAGGAGCGTGTGCCACCAACAACAGTGCAGTGTGGCTGCAGGAGAACTTTGGGCCGTTCTCCGTGTTCACACAAGTTGCTGAGCTGGTCTCCCTCAACCCGGAGTTCAACCCTGTACGTCTGACCGAAAGTGCTCATTTTAGATCCCCAGTAAAGAAAAATGGGGTGTCAATATTTCAGAGTAAACTTAATGAACTCCAGATAGAGTACTTACTGTAAAGTATTCACTGTGGAGAGTCAAATGTTTCTAAAGGGCCGTACACACACGTCGCTGCTAGTTACTCGCTCAGCGGATGAAGTCAATAGAATGTCTACGTGTTCCAGCGAGTCTAGCTGGCGAGTAGGCGAGGAGAGTACAAGCGATGCGATGTGGGCGGGTTCCGAGATAAACTTATTTTATCTTCGAGCGACGCGAGTTAAGCGAGTAACCAATTGGAATGCAGAATACAAATTATTGACAGGTGATGTTGCCTCTGTGGTGTTCTGACCACCCAACTTCTGCACGCTATCACACTTTGGTTAAAAGTGTTGAGGAAAATACATCCAATACAGTGTACACCATCAAAGGCTCATATGCATGGTTGTGCACTGCGCAGCACACGATCAACGTTGAACAGCGCAGGCCTACATTTTGTTTCGTACGGACGTTATTGGCGCGGACAGCGGGAACCATGACAACCAGTAAACAAAATCACCCAGAGCGAGTGTCGAGGAGGCGAGTGAGCAAGTAGCGAGTAAATAGCAGCGACGTGTGTGTACGGCCCTTAAGAGTGGTGTCAAATAAAATTCTGCAGGTGGCCAGAGTAATTTTAACAATACAGCTCTCCACATATTTTCTCTCCACACATCTCCTCCTCCTCCTGCTCTGCTCTCCTCTCCTCTCCTCCACCTGCTCTCCTCTCCTCTTCCTCTCCTCCTCCTCCTTATCCTCCACCTCTCCTCTCCTCTCCTCTCCTCTCCTCTCCTCTCCTCTCCTCTCCTCTCCACCCCTCACCAATCTCACGTCTTTCCTCTCCTCCTCTTCCTCTCCTCCTCCTCCTTCTCCTCCTCTCCTCTCCTCTCCTCTCCTCTCCTCTCCTCCACCTCCTCTCCTCTTCTCCTTCTCCTCCACCTCTCCTCTCCTCTCCTCTCCTCTCCTCTCCTCCCCCTCCTCTCATCTCCTCTCCTCCACCTCCTCTCCTCTCCTCTCCTCTCCTCTCCTCTCCTCTCCTCTCCTCTCCTCTCCTCTCCCCTCCTCTCCTCTACTCTCCTCTCCTCTCCTCCTCCTCCTCCTCCTCCTCTCCTCTCCTCCTTCTCCTCCTCCTCTCCTCTCCTCCTCCTCTCCTCTCCTCTTCTCTCCTGTCCTCAGGTAGTGGTGGTGGAGGTGTTGACTCCTCAGCAGGTGGCTGAGCTGCTGGTGGTGCCCGTGCCCGGCCTGACTGACAAGGAGCAGGTCATCAACAGCGTCTTCGACTACCTGCTCTCCTCCCCTGCACTGCAGAATGACCGCCTGCCCCAGGTGTTGCAGAGCGTAGTCGCGCTTACTGCCACGGTAAGAGAATTGAAAGTTGAAGAAAAACAGCATCAGTGGGGGGGTACTAAGAAGACGTGCTGAAAAAGTTATTCCCCAGTAAGCATTCGCCTACCTCATGTGTGGTAGAGTGTCGCCACACTCGCCGCCACTGTAAGCAGATAGTACCCATCAAGTCAATATACTGTATCTTAAGAATAGTTCACTTTTTCACAATGTAGTCAACTATTTTCAAAAACAGCTGCCAGTTTTGTAGATGTGTTAATACTCCTGTTTCCTGTGCCCATGGGGTAAGCTTGCCTGGTTCACACCAGACCATGACACAAGTGAGATATGGTCTAGAGACCGCCTACTGAATTCCTTGTCAGAGGTCTGGTTTGCAAATGTCAACAGCGGTCTATTGGCCGTTAAAATTGTATCCTTTAGCTGTATGTTGTATATGTAGCCCACACAGCCAATCGTGTTAGTTGTATTTTTAAAAAAAAACCTCAAAGCTTCCATTCGTCGAATTGTACACGTCATCATCTTTCAACCCCTTGTCTCCCTACCTCAAGCTAGCACTTTGGGATGAGCATCCATGCTGTCTTTCAGATCGTAAGGATTATGAGAAGCAGTGTGGGATTTCCTGGAATAGGTTTTCTCAGGATCTATGGTTCAGTTCAGACAACACAACAAAAAGCATAATCTTAAAAAAACAATCTTGTGTTTTTTTTCCAGGTATCTCTGGATTGCCCATCCTACCAGACCATGTAAGTGCAATGTAGATGGAGCCTTACTTGTAGCACAATAGCAAAAATGTGGCATGAGAACATTTCTCAAGACATATCATTCGTTAAGAATCATGGACTGGCCATGTTAATGTATCCCTCTATTCTATGAAACAGTTTCAAGAGGCTGAATGGCATTCTGAAGTCATCACCCGGCGCCCTGGAGCCAATCATCTGGGCGAGCATTTATGACCTCACGCACACGGCTCCAGCAGGTACTGTATGCTAAACTTTGGTCTCTCACATACTAGATAGGAACACTAGATACCACGTTCAAATGAGAATGAATGTCAGATCGCTACCATTTTACCACTTACATTGCTGCCATTGATTGGTGACCATGTAATACACATATTACTCTGGCTATCAAACTAGCAATATACCGGCACCCAGGGTTGGGCCATGCCAAAAGGTGTTCTATGGGGGACATTTGCAACAATGTTTTTGAAAACAGTAATCTTTTATACAGTACATTTTTCACTGCTCTCTTGGAAAATGTACCGTCTCCCGTGCGGCTTTACAGCTCTCTGAGGACACACACACAAATGAATTTACAATAATAATAATAATAATAATAATAATAATAATAATAATAATAATAATAATAATAATAATAATAATAATAATAATTTTAAAATGAAAATTCATGCCAGATATTTTGCTAATCATACCTGTTATTTCTATAGGATGTGACTTGTTCATGGATACTGATCAGGTAAGTTGAATTAGTCCTCCTCACTCAATGTGAGCTCTTTATTCATATATTATTTTATGTGTGTACACCAGTGTTTCTCAAAGTGGGGCATAAGCCCACCTGGGGGACGCGGAGGCATCTCAGGGGGGGCATGTGACATCTGATTTTTTTTTTCCCCAAGGAAATGATTTCCTGTCTCGCCAATAAGTCAATAAGTTTAAAGCCCTCACCAACATTATATTATTAATTGTCATGAATTTGAATAGCATAGGAAATTAACACCCATCTGCATTTGACTGCAGTCCCTCTTTGTTTAACCTCCACCAGTCACCTTTCCTTTGATTCTGCGCAGCGATCGCAAAATTAATCTGCGCGAGTAGGCCTACTGCTGTTGCTTGGAGGGGGGGGGCTCGGAAGCATTCAGACCCTCTGAAGGGGGGAATGTTGGAAAAAGTTTGAGAACCACTGGTGTACACTATATTAGTGCAGTGGAATATTGGTGTGTACAGCGAGAGATCATGGAGCAATGTTCATTTTCACAGAATTGGACTAAAATCACTTTAAAAAGTACTTTGTATGAACTATTATAAAATAGTTTTTTTCTGTGGGTCACTCAACAAGAAGGATTGCATATTGGTAATAATGCAGGCTATAGAGTTTCATTTCTAGGCAATATTTTAAATCGGTGGTTTATCTTGGGTTTTTATTTTATTTATTTATTTTTTTTGTTTAAAACCTACCTTGGCTCAGAAAATGTTGAAAGCCACTGTAGTGATTTATTATGCGTTAATCATGCCCTTCACAAATGTTAACTTTTTTTGTTTTTTGACCTTGTTTTTAGTGTCCCTTCACTCTACACAATGGTAAGATTACATTTCTTACCCTGGTCTAATTATAATAACGATTTAAAATTGCTGTTTATGTTTTTATTGCCAATAGCTATTTTTGTTTAACTAATCACTGTTGTGCATTCATTTCCTCTTTAGAAACTCTTGTGTGCAACAGCGTCAACAGGTAAAATATGTCAACTTAAAAAAAACCTAATTACGTATGTTTAACCCATTTTGTCCTAAGACTTTTTTGGAAAAGGGTGCCCTCTGCCTATTAAATCCTAAATATCTCAGCCTCTGAAGCACATACTGTAGAAACATTAAATGAATTGCGTTTAAAAGCTGGGACCCTCATTTTGCCTTAGAATGTGTTCATTCAGCGCTAACTTACCCACATTTTTAATAAAACAGCTCAAATCTCAAGAACCTGAATGCAGCGTATGTGTGTCTCCAGGACACAATGGGTTAATGCTTAGTACTTTATAATAACTTATATACCTTTTCCGTGGCTACAGTGCACCTTTCCAGCAGTCTCTGGCTACAGGCAGTGTGGATGTGTGTGGCTTCAGCATCTCGGAGATGGCATGTGCTTCGGTATGGCCCAGACTCGACCTTCTGTCTGTCTGTCTGTCTGTCTGTCTGTTTGTCTGCCTGTCTGGCTAGCTGGCTGGCTGGCTGCCTGTCTGTCTGCCTGTCCGTCCGGCTGGCTGGCTGCCTGTCTGTCTGTCTGGCTGGCTGGCTGGCTGGCTGTCTGGCTGGCTGGCTGGCTGGCTGGCTGGCTGGCTGGCTGGCTGGCTGGCTGGCTGGCTGGCTGGCTGGCTGGCTGGCTGGCTGGCTGGCTGGGCGCCTTATTCGTGTATCTGTCTTGATTTGTCTGCCTGTCTCTCTGTCCTTGTGTCTGTCTACTCTGTCATCTGTCTGTCTGTCTGTCTGTCTCTCTGTCTGTATAAATTTCTTTATGGTTTCTCAGTGATTGTCTTGTATAATCTATTTTGTTATGTACTGTAAACTGTATTTCCATGTTGTGAGCTCGTTGGGGTCCACTGCTCTTTAAATGTGCTGTAAAAACACTTTGGGGGTCAAGTATGTTGTTTAGTAAATGTAAAATACAATTAAAGTACTGTAAAAATAAATGTAACATAAAACTGCTGGACTACACTCGACTTACATGCTCATCATATCTTGGCTGTCTATCCTCTTTCTTACTTGTATCCAGTTGGAGAACTTCACTGCTGGTCACCTGGTCAGCTTGCTTCAGTGTCACCTATCCCGCAACTCACCTGAGCCCAGGTCTGCCTGGAAGCTCCTGCTCACCAAGACCTCCGACATCTTGGATGAGGCCCTGCACACCTTCTCCAACCAGGTCAGACTGTACTAAACAGGCACACAGTAGTATGAATTTAAATTGCAGTTGTTTTTATTAAATAACATAGTAGTCTAGTAGAAGAGATCTTGAAGGAAATACATTTATATTATATTATATTATATTATATTATATTATATTATATTATATTATATTATATTATATTATATTATATTAATACATAAATACAATGTACAATATGTAACACAACATAGGCCTATGTAACGCCGCATTATGTAATAACGGTGCAATATGTAATAATGTAACAAATTATTACATAATGTGGTGACAATTGCCGCATTGTGTAATAATTTACGCATTTCGTAATACATTTCTTGAACGCATTTCGTAATAACTTTTTTCTCATCTTGTAATAAATTATTACAAAATGCGAAATTTATTACGGAATGCGGCCGCAACTTTTTTTTTTTGATGGAAATGTAATAACATGGTGCATTATGTAATAATCTATATGGATATGTTTTTTCTGCACTTGGATTCAATACACACATAGTCTCAGTGACATGGTAGTCACTGCCCTCTCTCTCTCTCATTCTTCTCAGTTCTCAAACTGCTCGAGAGTCGTGAATGATGCGGTTAAAACCGTTAAGAAATCATTTCACAACTTGTGTGTGTGAGAGAGAGAGAGAGAGAGAGAGAGAGAGAGAGAGAGAGAGAGAGAGAGAGAGAGAGAGAGAGAGTGTGTGTGTGTGTGTGTGTGTGTGTGTGTGTGTGTGTGTGTGTGTGTGCGTGTGTGTGTGTGCGCGCGTGTGTGTGTCCGCTGACGCACGGAGACAAACCTGGCCCATATTGATCCGACGTAGATAGAGGGAGTCGCCGCGTTCTACCGACATACTAAGCACCGCAGAGAATAGGCCAGGTTCTAATATTGTAACACCTTTCCAGACCTATAGGCTAAATTTCAAGAAGTGAAATGGCCTTAAACAGTGGCAGTATCCACCAGATACCGTCTGAACCGTTTTATTATTTAAAATAATAATCATATTTTTTTGTAGGTTTCCTCCATGTCAATGCGCTGCAGCAGCGCCATGAGGGTGTGCCAGACCGTTATTATGTGGCTCTTCATTAGGTTTCAAAATAACATTGTTAACCTAATAGAATGTCTGATTGATATGAACTCTATTTGTGCATATAGCATATTTAATTTTATGTTTTCGATGTGTTTCCCTCATTGTGGAGATTCTCGGTTGGATCCAGAGTCCTGAGTTGGGTAGGCTAGGTGTAGCCAAAAGAATCCCCCTCCCCATCACAGAGCTATCGCGCACTACCCACCACCGACTGTTTTTATTGCCCCAATCCCCCACACTTCGTTTGCACAGTAAGATTGTCATTATTAGGGTATGTCACATGACTTTTTTGGAGTTTATTAACGCTGCTGTACTGGCCTATAGCCTAGAAACTTGACTGTGACTTTATGGCGCTTCGTTTTTGTCAAAAAAAAACCCGATATGCTTCCGAAGCATAACCTGACACGGTGGTTTTGAACTGCTGGAGAGAGTGAACCTCTTTCTCCAGGCCCACATAGTATCCACATTTCCATCTTTTTTTCTGAAGTTGATGACTGCTTCGTACCTCTGTCAGTAACCGAATCCCTTCCGACGTTGTGTCTTTTGCGCATGGAGTGGACAGTGTGCCAAATTGGGTCGTAGCAATGTTTTAACTAGGCCTAACCTATATGCAGTAGCCTACACTCACGAGGGATGACCAGGATTTGAAACAAACAGGTTTGATTCTTGCGGTGATTGCTGATAGCCAGCTGGTCCAGCGGTGGATTGCGTGTCGTAACCCTAGCCTACACAAAACCAGGCGAGACTCGCTCTTGAAGACAACATTGCTCTGCGAGAAAGATCATCCCTGTCTTCCTGGCGATTCATCCCCTTTGTCATCATCCCTCTTTTCCTGTTAGTAATTTGGACCTGGCATGTTTATCCCCGTAATTTGTAAAACCGGCAATCAAACGTGCGCGCAGCACTTTACAAAGACGCAGGTATCCTCTCTATCAAAGGAACGCTTTCTCCGCGTGTGGTGTGCTAGATTTTCCGTATCCTCATGGATTGGCAAGACATGTTGGGAGACTTCAATTCAATTCAATTTACTCCCGATTTTGTAGAGATATTATGCTATTCAGCAAAATGTCAGGACCACATCAACGTTAGTTTGGCAAATAGCCTAACGTTGGCATGCTGATGCAAGCTTGACGGTGGAACAAGACGCATGCAAATAATAATCGATCTACTTCCCCAAGCATAGCCTACTGAAAATGCCTAGCATGTCCAACGTGTTTTACACATTCAAATAGGCCTACTCCCACTAAAGACATCTCCCAAACTCAACGACGAGTGCTGCCAGTGCACATTTCGCCCCTAGCACCACACACGTGGACAGCTCGCAATGCAAAAATAGATAGGCTATATAGCCTAGGTAATATTTGTGCTGGCATTTTTGTTTCAGTTTTGTAACGAGGATTATAGCAGCTGAAGACTTGATTTCTTCTAGCCTACGGGAATACTTTTTTAGTTTGATATAATTACGGACAATGCAAATAACAAATAACTTTTTGTGACATTCGGACATTTTTGGAGGGAATATAATCGAAAGTCCCGCCGCCTGGTTTATTGTTTTGTGACGTGCATGTGGATGAGCTTTATTGAAGTTTCATGTAATAGGCCTACTGAACTGAAATTGAAAATAGGCTATATGCCATTTTTACAACATGGCATTTTTCTCGGGTGCTATGAGTTATTGTTTTGCACCGAGTAGGAAACGTTTGACGCCATGCCACTCACAGTGAGTGACCATATTATTTCTCATCATTGTCGGCAAAGGGTAGGGCCTTCAACCATAGCCTATTGTATAGTTTGGTCTTTTTGTAGCCTGTAAGCCAATCCCCTCGTGAAACTAACGCGCTTCACATAAGAGTAGTGCCGCGGTTTCAGCACCATGGACAGAGGGCGCAAGTCCATTTAGGCGGCAGGCATAGGCCTATCGTTACTCCACGGCAAATGCCGTTTTTGGGAAAAATATTAAAGTAGTCGCTATTTCTAAGTAGCCTATGTAATGGTCTACTTTGAGACTGTTTTAGATTTGCCTATGAAATGCATCTCTCATGTGAAAGCAAAGGAGAGATAGGCCTAGATATCGCCCCCCTGTTTATAATCGCAAATTACGCATGGCCA
Source organism: Engraulis encrasicolus (assembly GCF_034702125.1). Classification (NCBI taxonomy): domain Eukaryota; kingdom Metazoa; phylum Chordata; class Actinopteri; order Clupeiformes; family Engraulidae; genus Engraulis; species Engraulis encrasicolus. The sequence continues at coordinate 28,470,728 of NC_085857.1, forward strand.
CAGACAGCGCGGAGACCCAGAACAGTTTCATATTCTAGATAAACCGATAGACCCGCTGATCTGTCTTTCTTAATACACAATGCACAAACACAGTAATAGACCATTTTCAATAGCCCACATACAATATAACTGTCCACTTTTCCCAGCCTCTCTACTACAACCAAAATGGTTGGTAAGCCTACATCCACAAGCGAGAGCTGAGCCAGAACTTTAGTTGGACTCCTTCTATCTACGTCATGAGGCTCTGCCAGCGAGGAGCCCAATACTTCAGAAGTAGCTGTAAATTTCACATATATGTTTCAAAACACCTCTCCTGACAACATCCAGTAGGCCTATATATTTAGTTATAAATTTAACCTAAACGTTACCCTTTAAGTCCCATCTTGGCTCTTTGGAAATAGTCTTACCATTCCAAAGGCTACTTAGAAATAGCGACTATTTTAATATTTTCCCCAAAACGACATGAATCAAATCCCACGAAAAGACCAGCCATTACAAGTGACTCGTGGGGAGCTGTCCAAGCTCGTGGTGCTTAATTTTTTCCCGATATTTCCCCATTGCTGGGAACTGGCAAGTAGGCCTAGTCATAGTTCCAGACTTTACTTGATAGAATTCCAAAAGTTACTAACGGTCGCACACCTCTCAAAATCCATTCGCACTTGGATCATGGCATCCTTCACAGAACTGCAACAGTCCTGAGGCAAGATGTATAAAGGTATGGGCTTCTTTTTAATTTTGATAACAAACAAAAAAAATCTGATCTCAGAAGAATTTGTGGTAACTCTTTATAGTGAAATGTCTAGGCTTGTGTAGACAGCTGATCCCTCATTATAGGCTAGAGGGGAGCCTAACCGTATATACTGACACTTTTTTGATACCGCCATTCCGATAGGCCTTGGCTAGGCCTATTTGCTCTTAAGGCGTCCAACGTGTGTGTTAGGCACTATCAAAGAGACATCTTTTTGTCGAAACAGAAGAAGCTTTTTTACAAACAGGGAGCTCTGTTAAGACCATGTGCAGTGCAGCCAAAAAGGGGTCGTCTTGTTTTCTTGGGCAATAGGGAATAATAATGATAGGCTATGCCTAATAATAATAATAATAATAATAATAATAATAATAATAATAATAATATTGCCAAAATAATGTTCTGACTTTTATCTAAATTATTTGGTGATAGGCTATCCCTCACAACAGTGCAACAGCACATAGGCCTAATGGCGAGAGTTTTTCCCTCAGCACGTAATGAAAGCTAATCGGACGTCTAATGACAGGTGGTGCTGACGGACAGCGCATGAGGGAAAGAAGTTGCAAACTTGATCGTGTTCGGTTTCGTCAGTCCAACGGAAAACTTCTGGCTATAGAAAATGAATCTGTATTGCAACAAATCTAGTTAGGCCTAGGTCTATATAGGCTATCCAAGATATTTAATTTAGACAGAATCCTTGCAAGCCGTGCAGCATCAACGTGGTCACTGTCTGCACTTGTTCCGTTGCCTGCCTCATAGCAGAGAAGGAATGGCTTGCTGTTGTTGAGGATTTGTAACGTGGATTATCGAAACTGAAGACTTGATTTCTTCTATTGATACCTTTTTGTTTGGTATAATTACGGACAATGCAAATAACTGATTTTTGTGACGTTCGGACATTTTTGGAAGGAATATAATCGAATTAGTCCCGCCGCTTGGGTTATTGTTTTTCGCGTGCATGTGGATGAGCATAGGCTATTGAATTTGATTGAAAATAGGACATGTAATTTTTAACAAGAGTGGCATTTTTCTCGGGTGCTATGACTTCTTGCTTTGCAAGAAGACAGTCTCCGCACGGGCAAAAAGCACCATGGTCAGACCCTGGCGCGCAAGGTCATGTAGGCAGACATGAAAGACTCACTACTCCACGGGCAAATATCGGGAAAAATTAAGCACCACCAGCATGGACAGCTCCCCACGAGTCACTTATAATGGTTGGTCTTTTCCTGGGATTTGATTCATGTCGTTTGGAGGAAAATATTAAAATAGCCTTTGTAATGGTAAGAATATTTCCAAAGAGCCAAGATGGGGCTTAAGATCAATATGGGCCAGGTTTGTCTCCGTGCGTACACACACACACACACACACACACACACACACACACACACACACACACACACTCACTCTCTCTCTCTCTCTCTCTCTCTCTCTCTCTCTCTCTCTCTCTCTCTCTCTCTCTCTCTCTATGTACTATTTAATGTCGCTGTAAATTGTTGTAATGTAGCAGAAAGTGCGAGACATTCGCCCTACTCATTGCACGCAACAAGTTGTGAAATTATTTCTTAACGGTTTTAACCGCATCATTCGCGACTCTCGAGCAGTTTGAGAACTGAGAAGAATGAGAGAGAGAGAGGGCAGTGACTACCATGTCACTGAGACTATGTGTGTATTGAATCCAAGTGCAGAAAAAACATATCCATATAGATTATTACATAATGCACCATGTTATTACATTTCCATCAAAAAAAAAAAGTTGCGGCCGCATTCCGTAATAAATTTCGCATTTTGTAATAATTTATTACAAGATGAGAAAAAAGTTATTACGAAATGCGTTCAAGAAATTTATTACGAAATGCGTAAATTATTACACAATGCGGCAATTGTCACCGCATTATGTAATAATTTGTTACATTATTACATATTGCACCGTTATTACATAATGCGGCGTTACAGCCTACCAAGAAATGCAGTTATATTAAGTAGCCATCTTGCGTGAGACCCTTTCCACCTTGTCCAATCAGGTCAGAAATAATAGCAAGGAAAAACTTTTTAAAATTCATTAATTTATTTTTTGTTTATCACCTCCATATTACTCCATGTGTCCAACTGTCAGTTATTCCTCATGTGTTCACCAATCCACATCAAATGGAGACATTAGCTTGCCAGCTAATCTGCTGAGTTTTTGTCTTCCTTTCTACGCAGACATTCTGTAGATCAGTTGAGTTCTGTAGGTGAGTTCATCTCACCTTTCAACCTCCATGCTAACACAACCCACTCACATCTTCACAGACAAAGTCTATCGAAGGTCCCTCAGTCGCGATTGTCCTGGACATCATCCGAGAGGTCCGACTGGACAGGTTCCTACCGCAAGAAGTCGGGGACGCTGGCTTCCTGTCAGAGTGGTTCATGGGAAGGTTGCGTCCGTTCCTCCCCTCGGCCTCTCCAGCGTTCCTCAGTTGCATCAGCAGCAAGGCCCTCACCTGTGCTTCCTACCAGAGTGTGTAAGTAATAACCAGTAATAATAATTAAAGGAACATTTAATATGAATTTAATAGAACATTTGATTACTTATGTTACACCCTCATTTTTGTCTGCCTTGTTTTTGTGTTAGAAACTGGAATGTCAAAATTCGCCCTACCTCGCAATGGTGTAGAACCTTTTTTTAAAATCCTGGATCCGAAACATGGTCCTGATCACCACCAAAATTGAATCACTTGTTCCTTTTGTCATTTCCAAACTTCAAACTCCAAAAAATTTCATCCAAATCACTTTTATGACTTTTTGAGTTATCCTGCTGACAGACAGACAAAGTTTAAGTCACTAACAGTAATAAGCAGAGGTGTCAATCCCGGGTTAAGAACGTAAAACCCCTGCCACAAATTTGATCCAACCAGCTCTGAATCACCTGATTATTGAGCACTCAAGACAGGTAGACCAGCTACTTCTTGGAGTCACCTGTGTTGGAAGACAACTGGGGCAGAGGTTTTGCTTTCTGGACTCGACATTGACACCTCTGGTAGGGTGTTATAAACATGATTATGATATGTACTTGGGTGTATCATGTTTTGTGTTATAAATGTGCCTACCAGAGTGTGTAAACACACATGCCATTAGTGCGTTATGAAAGTGTTAATAATGCCTAGCATCTGTGTAATGTGTTACAAGCTTGCATATATCGCCTACCAGAGTGTGTAGTACACATTACATACAAGTGTTATAAACATGCTTATGACACAGTGCCCTAACTACTAAGTTTGTGATCACATTGACTCCATAGACTGTACCTTGTAATATTATGTATGCTAACCGCAAATCCATCGACTGTCAATATCGGCATGACGCAACTTTTTAGAAATAGAAACGGAGCGAGAAAAGAACTGTTAAAAATATAATTTTGCATATACAACATGACTTCAGGACAGTCCTAACAGAAACTGGAATGGAAACTATTTTGTTGCTGTGTACCACAACATGATTTGCGAATCTTTATGCTTGCAGACTCAAGGCCTTCAGTCATCAGCTGTCAGACATGAGCACATCCCAGCAGGAAGTTGTCCTCCATTACTTCATCGCTCCCTTCCTATCCAGAGCAGGTAAAGCAATACTGCAGATTCAATTGGATTTTTATTTGAAGGACAGATGTTGCATCCACTACCAACACAGAGGCAATATAAATATACAGTTAAAAGGTATTGCCACATACATATAAATTGAGCAAATATAAAATGAAATGTTGGTACTGTAGTTATTTTGAGTCCTCTGTGTTGCTCTTGCATACCACAAAAGGCCTCATTGTAGCATGAGCTAATCTCTCTCTCTCTCTCTCTCTCTCTCTCTCTCTCTCTCTCTCTCTCTCTCTCTCTCAAACAGGATCAGCGTGTGTCTCCAACAACAGTGTTGTCTGGCTCCAGTCTAATTTGGGGCCGTTCTCTGTCCTGGCAAACGCCTCCTTCCTGCTGCAACTCAATGACATATTCAAGCCGGTAAAACATGAATGCTCTGTCAGAGATTCTTTAAGTATAGAGATATGCCAACATAATAGGTTTCTATGGGCACCTAACGCGACCAGGTTCCGGTCTGCCTAAAGGGCCGTGTCATAATGCTCCTACAATGAATAGAACAGTCCTTAGGTCTGCCTCGGTCTGCCTAAGGGGGGCCATAATAGAACCAGGAAACAATGGGCCAATGGAACCTCTCTCTCTGTACTCTCTCTGGCTCTGTCATCAGACTGATATAAAAATTGCTTTATTTTGCCTTGTTTTGCTTTATTTTTTTCAACAATCACATATTTCCAGACACTACAATCAACTTTTCTTGGATGTTTCAACCGTATGTTTTCATGCTCAGACAGCCATTGATAATTGTATGCAACATCTGGATAAAACCTTAATCTTCACTCTCTTCCTCTCATACCATCCCTCCCACCCTAAACTGATCCTGTCATCCTCTCCTAATCCACACTCCTGTCCAGTTGGAGGCGCTGGAGGCTCTGTCACCTGTCCAGATAACGGAGTTGATGGTGGCTCCTCTGCCTGGCCTGGCTGACAAGGAGGAGGTCATCAACGCGGTGTTCGACTTCCTGGCTCCCATGCCAGAGAAGCTGCCGGAAATCCTGCAGAGCATCGTGGCCGTTTCTGGGCAACCGGTGAGTCCGTGATGGAAGATGTCTGATAGTTGTGAACACCGATATCTGCTGGGAAATGACGAAATCGTTTGCTGAGTGCTAGGGCTTTTGAACATCCAATACAAACCTTTAGTGAGATAACATTTTTATTGCAAGGCTGTTGTACGCTTTTGCGCAATCGTTCAGAGCGTCATAGCCATTTCTGGGCAACCGGTGAGTCTGTGATGGAAGATGGCTGATAGTTGTGAACACCGATATCTGCTGGATAGTAACTATTGTCATATCGATTGCTGAGTGCTAGTGCTTGTGATCATTCTATGCAAACCTACATTGCACACACAGGGGAAAGCGCCACTATGAGCACAATGTGTTAAGTAAGAATTTTGTCTTTTAGGACTCCCAGGACATCATCCCTTGCTCCTCTTACAAAGTTCTGTAAGTAAACCCAACAGTGTACATTGTGCACAAAATAACACGCACCCCCACACACACACACACACGCGCACACACACACATGCTTTAAAAATGTCCCCATATTCCAATGTCCCCATAATACACACACACACACATACACCCACGCACATGTGCATGCACACACACACACACACACACACAAACACACACACACACACACACACACACACACACACACACACACACACACACACACACACACACACACACACACACACACACACACACACACACACATAAACACACACACATAAACACACACACATGCACACACACACACACACACACACACACACACACACACACACACACACACATACTTTAAAAGTGTCCCCATATCCCAATATGTCCCCATAATACACACACACACATACACCCACACCCACACGCGCACGCAAACACCCACACACACAGACACACACATTCACACACACACACATGCTTTAAGAATGTCCCCATATTCCAATGTCCCCATAATACACACACACACATACATCCCCACACACACGCATGCAAACACAGACACACACACACACACACACACACACACACACACAAGCATTGCACACATGCGTGCGCGCACGCACACATAAAAAGTTGTCCCCATATCCCAATATGTCCCCATATCACAAACACACACGCACACACACACACACACACACACACACACACACACACACACACACACACACACACACACACACACACACACACACACACACACACACACACACACACACACAGTGCTGTCCTGCTAACCAATGTCCCTACTGCATTTCCCCATGTGTTGTGTGTGTTCAGATTTAACCGCATGGATCAGCTGATTCCTGTTGTGTCAGTAGGGGTGGAGATGGCCATCACCTCAACCAAGACTACACTCCTTAGCAGAGTACCACCAGGTACACATTAGTTTAAGTTACACTACAACATATGGCATTGCATTACATTACTTAATATGACAATCTATTGCATTCCATTACATTTACACACTCTCATCCAAACCCTTCTCACAAGGGTATGTCTATTACATTTCATCAAATTACGTTAGATAAGATTACATTTCACCATGTTACATTCCATTACAAAAGGACAAAATCCTCAAATATCCGCAAAAGAACAAAATTCTCAATATGCTGAAGCTATAATAAAAAATATTTTATGCCATGAAACAACGCATTTTGCAAATTGAATGCGTACATGTTGCATGTGTATGTAGGTACTGTACATGTAAGCGTAAAGCAATATTCAGACTAAGAGTTTGCAAGTTGCAATATTTGTTTGTTGTTACTGTATATTGTTAAGTAAAACTGAATATATTTGAAATATTACATTTTTAATTTCTTGTCACTTCTAGGTTGTATCATCTACAGTGGAGAGGTAAGTGTTTAACCTAGTATGACAAGGTCCTTGGTGTAGATCAGCTGTTTCCAGATTGGAAATGAGCAAGTCGTAATATATTTCTAAAGGCCCTGGGTAATGTCATATTGGTGCATTACTAATTACTATACAGTGGTTGTAAAGGTTTTTTCAGTGGCCATTTGCAGTGTTCCACTGTTGGAACGGTGTGCATTAAGGGACTTCAAGTTCTGTATTTATTCTTTTATTCATTCTATGCCCCGCATATTCGTTTCAACAAATCTAACGTTATACTTCTTTTCTGTTATATCATTCTTGTTTTCTATAGTGTAATGTCACTCCAGTTAATGGTAAGAATTTTTCGTCATTATTTTTTAAAGAAATTGAATATGAGTTTGACTACTTATTAATGTATGTGTATATTAATTATGGTATTCTATTAATTTTTTGACAGAGACGGAAATCTGTGCCAGTGTCAACAGGTGTGTAATTGCCTAAATGCAGGAGAATATAATATCATTTCATATTATAATATAATATCATAATTCTATAAGAAACATAGTATATAGTACATTTGTAATAGGAATATGTATAATAAAGACTAGTAGAAGAATGTACTGAAAAAGAGAATAGTATAGCTCTTTTTTAGCGATTCATGAAAAGGCATTTTCTTGTATATTCTCTATCGCTCTCTAGCGACACTCTCTAGCGACGCTCTCTAGCGACACTCTCTAGCGTCTAGTGTTAAAGGGACACTGTGCAGGAAATGGTCAAAAACAGTACTGCAACTATAATGCTCATTGAAACTGGGCTGCCAATTGCCAAATTTGATCTTTACATGAAAGTTTACTAAGTAATAAACAAATATTTTCTAGTATGGTCCAAGTAGAGTCATTTTTGCAGCTAAAAATGGCTATTTTTGGAAATTCAAAATGGCGGGCCATGGAGAAGATCCCCCTTTTCATGTATGAAAAGTGCAATTCTCCCAGTCATAATGAATACTTAGAATTTGATGGTGGTGGTAAGTATTCATGAAAAAGGTAACATTAGTGAATGGGCAGCATACATTCTGGAAATAAACAACTAAAAATCTCACACAGTGTCCCTTTAAATAGTTAATGTCCATTATTGCCAGTATATAATAATATAATTTCTTGTGTGTATGAAACAGCACTGCCCTGCAGCACCTCCTGGCCAGCCAGGCGGTGTCCAGCACTCTCTGCTCCTTCAGCATCCCCCAGTATGCCTGCGCTGAGGTACGAATGCTTTCATGGGTTTGTGTATTTCACTCAAATAAAATGACTGGATTGTCTGACAATGACTGAATTGGAGGGGCACTTTAATAAACAGGCTGGGGTGGTGTGCGTATATGCACGGAGAACCTGCAAGTCTATATGTGTGGTTACAGGAAGTAAAGGTTAATTGGTATTTAAATCTTTCTTCTGCTTTCCTGTAGCTGTCTGCTTTGACGTCTGAGGAGCTGGTGACGCTGTTGAATTGTAAGATGAGTGAGGATCATCCCAAGGCGACCTGGAAGCTTTTCATCACCAAAACCAAACACATCCTGGGTCACGCCCTCGACCTCTTCTCAAACACGGTAATCTTCCATTTTCATTCTTGTTTTTTTAATACTGTATACAGTGAGTCCAATATGTATTTGATCCCTTGCTGATTTTGCCGGATTGCCCACTAATAAAGACATGATCAGTCTATAAATTTATGATAATATGTATTCAAACATGGCGATACAGAATATCAAAAAGAAATTCCAGAAAATAACTTAAAATAATATATTTTAATTCATTTGTATTTAATGTAGGCAAATACGTAAGTATTTGACCCCTCTCGCTAATGAAGATAAAGTGCTTTGTGGCAAAGCCCTAGTTGTCTAGCACTGAGGTCAGATGCTTCTTTTAGTTGATGACAATGTTTGTGCATATAGCAGAAAATATTTTTGCCCATTTTTCTTTGCAGATTATCTCTAAAACATTAATAGTTTGTGGCTGTAGCTTGGCAAATGGGAGGTTCAGTTCTCTCCATAGAATTACTATAGGGTTAATATTTGGAGACTGTCTAGGCCACTTCACGACTTCAACATGCTTCTTATTGAGTCACTCCTTCATTGCTTTGCTGTATGTTGTGTATTATTGTCATGTTGGAAGATCCAAAAATGGCCCACCCTTCAGTGTAGTGGTGGAGGGAAGGACGTTTGCACTCAGGATTGCACATTACATGTCTCCCTCCATCCATTCGTTGACGATGTGAAGTTGTCCTGTGCCTTGGCCAGACAAACACCTTCAAACCATAATGATACCACTTTCATGCATGATGGTGAGGAGGGTGTTCTTAGACAGCAGTACTCTTTCTCAAAACACATTGAATTGTGTTAATGCCAAACAGCTTGATTTTGGTTTCATCTGACTACAGCACCTCCTTATCATATCCTAAACCAGTCTGATGTCCGTTGGCAAACCTCAGGTGGGACCTCAGGTGGTTCCTTCTGAAGTAGAGGTACCATGTGTGCAATACGGGATTTTAAACCTCTGCGGCATTAAGTGCTACCAGTAGTTTTCTCAGTAATTTTGGTCCCAGTAGCTTTGATATCATTGCCTAGTTCATCCCGTACAGGTCTAGGGTGCTTTCTTTCTGTTCTCATGATTATCAAATCCCTACAAAAGGTCAAATCTTGTATAGAACCCCAGACAGCCTGATGGATAGTCATTTTCTATTCCTCACATTTTGGAAGAAATGCATCAACAGCTGGGTCATTAATACCCAGTCTCTTTCTTGTGGCTTTGCAGCCCATTTAATCTTGTTCAGGTCTAAAATCTTGTCCCTGATATCATTTGACCGCTCTTTGGTCTTTCCCATGCTGGTGAGGTTGGAGTGTGACTGATTCACTCATACTATGGACTGGTTCTGCTGATTCAATGTGTCTTTTATGCATGTTAGTATGTACAGGTGACTTTAATTCAGATAAAAAGTTGATCGGAAGTGCCCATCTGGTCTGTGGGCCCGGAACTGTAATCAGTTGGTAGGGGATCAAATACTTATTTTGCTCGATGAAATGGAAATAAATTAATATATATTCTTTAAAGTTAATTTCTGGATTTTCTTTTTGATATTGTGTCTCTCCATATTAGAATACATATTATCATAACATTTATTGACGGATCATGTCTTTGTTAGTAGGCAAACCAACAAAATCAGCAAGGGATCAAATACTTATTGGACTCACTGTACATAATGTATTATATATAAGACGGGATAGGGTCGACAAAGGACCCGGGCTGGAATTGAACCCGGTGTCGCCGGTGTAGCAGTGTAGTGACCTAACGCCTGAGCCACGGCAGGGCCTTCAGTCCTGTTTCAAAATTCAGGTTTATTTAGGTTGTAATGAAGGAAAAAAAACAGATTTCCCATGTGTAATACACATATCATATAGGTGTATCATATAGGTTTTTTTTTGTTTATTGTAACTTTGTGCACTCTCTATCAGTCACTGGTTGCCACTGCTGCAGTGTTGCATTTACATGTAAAATCCCATTGACGTACTAAAGAGGGGAAAAAAAAACAAAAAAACCCAAAAGGAAAACATTTAACAGTTTGATAAGTATACATGTAAGTGGTATTGTTGTGTATAAATATGTAAATTATACGCAGTAAATGAAGACTAATAGTTGTTTTAAATTAATTTTGTAATATTCTTGTTCCAGTCTCTGTCTGCCGGTGCTGCTGTGCCCCACGTCCTGGATGCCATTGCAGAGTTCTCCTTCAGCAGCTTCAGCACTGAGCATGTGCAGGACGCGTCCTACGTGCAGCGCTGGTTCCAGACGCGTCTGCGGCCCTTCCTGCCGTTCGTCACCCCGTCCTTCCTGTCCTGCCTTGCCACCAAGAACTTCACCTGCCAAACCTTCCAGACTGTGTACGTAGTACAAACATTACATATGCACATTACATGTAAATATATCACATAGTGCATGAATTATATGTACATGTAGTTAGCTAGTTACATACTCCGTGCTTACTGTCCTGCCTTGCCACCAAGAACTTCACCTGCCAAACCTACCAGACTGTGTACATATAAACAACACTACTGAAGGGGTTATCATTAGCTGCTAGCATACCGTTCCCTTCCTGTGCTGCCTCACCACCAAGACCTTGACCTGACAAACCTACCAGACTGTGTACGTATAAACATTACGAATACACATAATAAACGTATGAATATACAGTATATCACATAGTGCATGCTTTATATGTAATTAGCTAGGAACATACCCCTCTTCCTGCCCTACCTTGCCACCAAGAACCTGCCAGACTGTGTATGTATAAACACTATCTGTATAAAATAATATACAAAGGCGTTATCATGAGCCTCGTCACCAAAGACTTCCCCTGACTTACCAGACTGTGCGAGAACAAGACAAGACAAGACAGAATATCAAACGACGGTGTAACATGACGGAATTTCAGTTGCCACGCCAAGTACGTACACGCATTACGTTACGTTGCATCATCACGTCGTGTAGCCAACATGTCATCATGCATAGGCGTATCTATGACACGCTGATTTGAACCCACTATCGCGTGTGTCCAATACACATTTTCAAGTTAACTCGTGCTCCACAACGCCCTGTGACAGGTTAAGTTTAGGGATGGTTTTGGTTTAGGCACAATTTAGGTAGAAATTCGCATAATCTCGCTGTTCTTGGCAAAAGTAAAGCAGCAGAAACATTGCTACACTGACAGGTTAGGTTTAGGGGTGGTTTTGGTTAGGGCACAGCAAAGCATATTTGCGTTCAGTAACAGAAATGTGCTGTGACAAAACAAAATCGCCGACACGGCGGGAAAACTGCGCAAACCTCGTCACGTGTCAAAAGTGCATGAAAGCGCTTTACCGTTGCGTTGAGGAGCACGCTTTAACTTCAAACTGCGTCGCACCAACACGCTTAATGCACTAGCGTGCGATACATACGCTAAAGCATGATGACAGCCTGGTGTAGCACAGGAGTTACGGTTAGATAGTAACATACCATCCCCTTCCTGTCCTCCCTCACCAAACCTACCAGATTTTATTTCTGAATATCTTCGTTGTGTTTTTTAAAGACACTGCTATTGTTTTGACTATAACTGTGTTTATAAACATTATTTCGATATATCTTTATTGTAACTAGTGTGCAGGCTATGGGACAGCACTATGAGCAAATGGACAACTCCACCCAGATAAAGGTCTACACGGACTTCATCGAGGTCTTCCTCTCTAACAAGGCTGACGCAGGTTAGGAATTTTTCCTTCCTTTAGTGATATAGCCTGTGAGTTTGGATGATGTTATTGTTGTGAATGATTTGTTATACACACATTCTTGCAGGTTGTACTGCCGGCATAGGGAAAATGATGATGATGATGATGGTGATGGTGATGATGATGATGATGATGATGATAAAGATGATGATTTGTAATATTGAACACACACACACTCTTGTAGGTTGCAATGCTCTTGTTGTTGTTGTCGATGATTTGTTATACACACATTCTTGCAGGTTGTACTGCCGGCGTAGCGAACAGTGCTGATTGGCTGTTGAAGAACTTTGGGCCGTTCTCAGCTGCTGCCTCCGTTGTGGACATGCAGAGACTTCATGGCAGCTTCAACCTGGTACACACACACACACACACACACACACACACACACACACACACACCTGTGCATAAAAAATGCAGGCACGCAGGCACACACACACAAACACACACACACACACACACACACACACACACACACACACACACACACACACACACACACACACACACTGTCCACAGACATCCTGGTACTGTCCAGGTTATAATGTACATATAATTAAGTATACATTTATTATTTAGTGTTAACACTGTTCCCTTCCTGTTTTCTCTCCCCCAGATGGAGGCCCTGCCGCGTCTGACTCTACTGCAGCTGCTGGAGGCGTCTGTGACTCCCGGACTGTTGAGCAGCGCAGCCCAGGCCACAAGCCTCTTACAATACGTACCAGACCACCTACTGGTCGAATACTACACCAGACTGGCCGCCGGCGCACAGGTATACACTATAACACACACCACACACACACACACACACACACACACACACACACACACACACACTATACACACACACACTATACACACACACACACACACACACACACACACACACACACACACACACACACACACACACACACACACACACACACACACACACACACACACTCACATACACACACACACTGAGAGGCACAATATCTACCTGTGCAGTTATCATCCCGTTCCCTGCAATTGATTCCAATACCTGGATATCTTTTTCATATCATTCCATTTGAATGTCCAATCGACTGACTGCTAATGGTATTTTTTTATCATATCATAACAGTATGTTATCGATCATCCTCCTCTGTAGTCAAATTGTGAATGTCTGTCACTATCACTTCCAGTGTGTATCAATCAATCACAAATACATGTCTCCCTTATGTCCAGAACATGGCTACATTGACTGCTATTACCTGTACAGAGACATCAATCTTCCTCTGGCATTGATTGCTAATGTCTAAAATCTCAAAATGTATCAATCATCTGCTCATGTGTATCTGTACTGTTTCCAGGGCCTATCTATTGCTGCTCTCAGATTATTGACTGATAATGTCTGCGCCTCACATTCTCAAAACATATCAATCACCTGCTAATGTGTATATGTGAGTGATTCTCTAATTCGCCTACACTTTTAAGTCCGTGGATTTTATTTGGCAATTCCACTAACTATTAACTGCATCCAATGATGTTTTGGACATTAGAAAACATTTATCTTTCATATAATACAGAAAGTGTAGACATAGCATTATTTCCCTCAGCAAGAATGAATATTTAATACTGGTTTTGGGCGTTTTCATGCCGTCCTGTTTTCCAAATGTCAGATTCAGTCTTCATATTAGCATGTAAAGAAACTTGTTTTGCCCAAGACGATTGCAAATGTTGATTCACAGCAATCATCACAATATGACAAAACTGTCAGAAAGACCACTGTCCTTTCCATTATACATGAAATTTGCCATTTTGTGTGTGTCCACGAAAACTGTGTTAACCGTGTCACGGTCTGAAACCTCCTCCATAAATCAGTAATGGTTTGGTCTTAGGCCATACGAATAACATCACGTGATGTCATAACCTCTTTGGCAGGATACGGGAAGACTTTTTGGTACATTTTGAGCTCCATCCTTCCATAATTTAATCCATTCTTTTTCATGTTCTCATAGCGGGAAAATTGCCTGTCAACGGTGTTATCAACATATTCATAAGAATCTGAATTAGAAATCACATGTAGAAAAACACAGATAAAGCATACAGATACATGAATTGATTAAGGTGTTGTGGTGGAACTTCTGAGGTCCTCAGTTAGCACAACATCATAAAAATGGCTGAAATGTCAACGGTGTTACCGTCAATGGTGTTACAATTAAGTATGACAGTCAGGGTTGCCAGATGAGGCTAATGATTTCCAGCCCAAAAAATGATCAAAATCCGCCCTAAAAACCCGCCCAATTCTATTGATTTATATGGCAGTGGGAAGGTTTTTCTGATAGATGCCATTTTTACCCGCACACGGCCATCCTAAGCAGCCCAATTGGGCGGGAACCAGCCCAATCTGGCAACACTGATGACAGTTGAGGAGGAGTATGTTTTTGCCAATTTATATCCATATTGACAGACAAACAAACAAAATAATTTGTGTTCTAGGGAGATGGGTTTGTCTGCTCTGTTTTTTCTCCTAAAAAAGTGCCGACTTGTTCCCCTGCACTGTTGACCGTAACACAGTTGAGTAACACCGTTGACTGTTTTGAAAGTGTTTTTGCGCTATTGATCCCTTATGTGTTGGAAAAATCCTATGAACATACACTAGGGATTATCTCTGGAGAAGGAAGTCTTGTGTAAGGAGGGTGATTATATTCAAATCAGACGTTACATGGATTTATGATGAAAAATGTGTCAGTCTGTATCACAGTGACTCATAAAATCCTACTTATGAAGCTCAACAATCACATTTTCTATATCAGTTGCACAGATTAATGACAACATTACTGCTAAGGGACATAAGCACTTTCAAACATATATTGTTTCAACTCTGTAGTATTTTTATATATGTTTGAAATGACATAGTATTTGTCCATAACACTGTTGACAAAATAATTAAGCAAATGTTCGCTTTTATTAGAGTATTATCAAATGATTTAAGATTAAGCTTGGCAATTTGTTTGTTTGGAAACTTAAATATATACACTATGTAAACATCTAGGTCATTTAGTTGGAAAAAAATACTGATAATTGACATTTTGCTTTTGCCAAAAGCGTAGGGGAATCGTAGAATCACTCATGTACTGTACTGTTCCAGGGCGTATCTATTGCTGCTGTTATCCACTGATATTATTACTCCTCCTAGATTATTGACTGCTAATATCTGTCTCTCCCGTGTCCAGGACGTATCGATCCCTGCCCCGATCCGCTCGGCGATGCTGCAGAACGTGTTTGATCGTGCCAACCTGACTGATTCGTCCGTGCCTGACGCTGACGTCCTTCTGTGGCTCAACGACCGCCTGGCCTTCCTGCTGCCGAACCTCGTGCCAAATCAAGTGGCGCCCTATTTTGACATCATCAGGCTGCGACAGTGCGGCACCACCCAGCAGGCGTAAGGAGCAGACACTCACTTGCCCACAAAGAGATATGCACAGAATATATGTACATACACATACACTTACAATTATGATCATTTACACGAACAACACATAACGTGGCGCCCTGTTATGACATCATCAGGCTGCGACAGTGCGGCACCAGCCAGCAGGCATAAGGAAATGGCACATATGATCATGATACACCTTTTACACATTTGGAGTTGAATAACTGAGGTAATTTCTGTAGTTGTTTTTTAATGTTTAATTCTTGTGGATGTCCTTGTTAATGACCATCCTGACACATCCTATTCTAAGGTCTGTCCTCATGCGTTCAGTGACCTTTAGTGTGTGTGTGTGTGTGTGTGTGTGTGTGTGTGTGTGTGTGTGTGTGTGTGTGTGTGTGTGTGTGTGTGTGTGTGTGTGTGTGTGTGTGTGTGTGTGTGTGTGTGTGTGTGTGTGCGTGCGTGCGTGCGTGCGTGCATGCGTGTGTGTGGATTTTCTCCAATACTGTTTGGATCGGTAATCCTTCCCTGTGTAACGATCCAAATAAATGTGTGTGTGTGTGTGTGCGTGTGCCTGTGCGTGTGCGTGTGCGTGTGCGTGTGCGTTTGCGTGTGTGTGTGTGTGTGTGTGTGCGGGTGTGTGTGTGTGTGTAGTGTGGCCCTTCTGAATGGCACCCTGGCCAGCCTTCCTGATGACACCCAGGGCCTGGTGTACATGCAGATCATCAGTCTACTGACAGGTACAACACACACAATTCTCTCAACCCAATTTAGTCTGATGCTGCGTATACGTTTTTTGAATTACGCTTTTTGTATTAACTACTCCTAGAACCCTCCCCTCTGCGTTGCTATGGAAATGGCAGCTTCTATTCCTTCCTGGAGATGACCTTCATGGGCTTCCAGTTCCCCAACCTCACCACCTTCATGACACTACTGCCAAGCAGCCGCAAAGTAGAGGTGAGAGAGAGAGAGAGAGAGAGAGAGAGAGAGAGAGAGAG
This sequence comes from Engraulis encrasicolus, assembly GCF_034702125.1. Taxonomy (NCBI): domain Eukaryota; kingdom Metazoa; phylum Chordata; class Actinopteri; order Clupeiformes; family Engraulidae; genus Engraulis; species Engraulis encrasicolus. Next base: position 28,487,624 of record NC_085857.1, read on the forward strand.
AGAGAGAGAGAGAGAGAGAGAGAGAGAGAGAGAGAGAGAGAGAGAGGGAGTATGCGTGTGCGTCAGGGATGGAAATAAGCACCCGTCCACCTGCCAATGACGGTTACATTTCAGTGGTGACTGGTAGATTTTTCAACCCACCAGTCACTTTGACTGGTTAAAAACAGTGAGTGACTGGTAGATTTTGAAATCTACCTGCCACCGTGACTGGTGGGGAAAAAAACTTCAGTTCCACCCCTGGTGTGCGTGTGCGTGTGCGTGTGCGTGTGCGTGTGCGTGTGCGTGTGCGTGTGCGTGTGCGTGTGCGTGTGCGTGTGCGTGTGCGTGTGCGTGTGTTTCAGCCCCTTCATGACACTACTGCCAGACATGCGCAGAGTAGGGGTGCACTGTTGGGTGTCTACAGAAAGTCACTAATATGAAAAACACTAATGTGTATTTTGTCCTCTTATCATTCGTCTCATTTTCTCTCAGTTGATCAACTCCATCCCTCCATCTCAACTGGGGAGCTTCCTCAATAGGCCCAGTGCGCTGGACGACGACACCAAACTCTGCCAGCTCTTGGGAGACTACAGGGAGACAGCACAGTTCCTGGCAACGGTTTGTGGCGTTTTTCTTTTTTTTGCCTGATATTCTTCTTCAAACTCTTGTTCACTGACATCAACCTGTCTCCAGCAGGCATTCTCTTCCTCCCCCATGTAAAATGATCTCATTTTCTCATTCTCTCGTGCTCTCCTAAAACTGGCTTTCTATGTCCAGGAGAATGTTCCATAATGTTCCAAACCATTGTTCTCCAACATTCTCTCAAGATTTTTCCAGTAGAATGTTCTTCGTGTTCTTCAAAATGTTCATGTTCTAACATTCTCTTGTGCTCTCCTCCAACTGCCTCCTCCCTTCAGGAGAACATTCCAGAATCCAGCCGGCCCTCCATCCTGCCGTGTGTGTGGCCCCTGGCCCTGGCTTCCTCCTCCGTGGCGGAGGCCGACCTCTGGTTCGACAGGAGCCTCACGCGTTACCTCCCCTACCTCAACAAGAACCTCATCAGTTACTCCGCACTACAAGACGCTCGCTGCCTGGCCTTCAGAAAGTTGTGAGTTTGTGTGTGTGTGTGTGGATGGGGGGTAGATGTGATTGTGTGTGTGAGTGTGTGTGTGTGTGTGTGTGTCGGATGGGGGCAATAGGTGTGTTTGTGTGTGTGCGTGTGTGTCTGTGTCTGTGTCTGTGTCTGTGTCTTTGTCTTTGTCTGTGTCTGTGTGTATTGGGGACTTTTTTTTAATTTAGTCGAAATTATTCAGTACTAGAGGGTGTTGTTTCACTCAATATGTTTTAATCGTCACCCAGGCTGTTTCTAAGTTAGTCAGTTTCTAAACATTGCATGTTTTTGTTTACAGTGTTGATGTAACTGAGAACCATGACTACAGCTCTGCCGACTTCACGATGATGGACGTGTACTCAACCGTATACAGCTACCTCAACACAGGTTAGTAAACTTGGAGACATAGTTAATATGCGTAGACAGTAGACCCACACACACCACAGGTTAGATAAGTCATAGTGGATACACATCACCCCAGTGGTGTAGTCTAAATTTCAGGGATTTCAGTATACCCACTTAAATTGATTGATCCATTGTTTTGAATAGCACAAATATATACAGTATACCCACTTCAAAAAAATCTCAAATATACAGTATACCCACCATAAAAAAATAGACTACACCACTGCATCACCCACTCATACAGTCCAAAGCTACCTCTACGTGTAGGTAAACTTAAAGCCACACACAGCACCCACACGAACAATGTCCCCTTTCCACAGGTTGGAAAACGTACACACATGTACATAGCTACCTTTCCACACGTCGTTAAACAAGCTGGGCTCAAACTACAGGACTTTAAAATGGTCTTGTTTTTGATGTCTGGTGGGGCCGCACACATACGTAAAGAGAATCACAACTGACAGTCTTATCTCCACTTCATAAACACAGACACAACACCAAACATTCTATTTCCAGACGTACAAATCAAACATGTTTAATATCTACGATTTGTGGTCAACAAATTCTATCTTAGAATGTAGCACGTGAAGAAAGAAACTTGCCCAACAATCGCTCCTAGCTCTTCTTAAAACCGAGAATCAGGCTGATAAATGTGTAGTTTAGCCCGCTTTTACAGCCATGTACTGTAAACCTACAGCCACACACAGCACCAACATACACTCTACTGCGCACACACACCTACCTTTTTCACAGGTTAGTCATATAGTGACATACAAAATGAAATGACATTAAAATGAAATCGTGTTGTTGTTCTTCTTCTTCTTCTTCTTCTTCTTCTTCTTCTTCTTCTTCTTCTTCTTCTTCTTCTTCTTCTTCTTCTTCTTCTTCTTCTTCTTCTTCTTCTTCTTCTTCTTCTTCTTCTTCTTCCAGACCCCAAACCCAGATGTTACAACGCCTCCTCCCCTGACCTGAGCTCCCTTTCCTGGTTTGATGATTACATGGGCCTCTTCATCCAGTTCATCTCCCTGGAGGATTTCAACACTTTTGGAGGCTCAAGTGTGAGTAGCGCCATCTAAAGTATTGGGGTGGGAATGGAAAGTAGCTCTCGATCTCTCTCCCTTCCACTCTACCGCTCATCTCTCTCGTTGTACATCCCCTCTTGGTCTCCTCTTTCTTTCTCTCTCTCAACTTCTCTTTTTCACTCTGATTATTGACTTGTGTGAGTGGAAACCTCTAATGCAGTTATTCCCAACCATGGCCGTAACTACCATTGAGGACACAGAGAGAGGTCATGTCCTCAGTATTTTTTTAAGAAATGTCAGATTTATCTATGATGAAAATCGATCTATAATCAACAATGATGAATTCAGTCTGTATACGCCACCCCCATTTATCCTCAAGACAGTGATTAAATAAAACAAGCTTAAGAGTTTGACTGAAGAATTTGAGGCATTCTAAATGTACAGTATGCAGTACAGCACGCAGTATTTGACCTCTGTATTTTAAAATGTCTCGTTACGGCCCTGTTCCCAACCAGGAATACGTGTATCAATAGGGGTACCCAAGCTCACTGTTTGGAGCACATTGGGAGCGCCTTGGGATTCAAAGCATGACTGCAAGTGTGCTCATGGTATGACAAAAAGGCTTAGGGGGTATCCAAGACAAAAAAAGGGTGGGAAATATTGTTCTAATGCAGTGTTTCTCAACCTTTTTTGATCAAACGCCCCCTTGGCCTCATCACAAGCCTCCCAACGTCCCCTTAACCTCATGATAAGCCTGACAACGCCCCCTTAGTATTAAAAAAATGCCGGTAAATGGACTAATGCCCCCCAAATGGCAACTATGCACCGCCCCCTCTCAGCTGTAACCTTCCCAACGCCTCCTCAACACCCCCTGGGGGGCTGTACTGCGTAGAGAAACGCTATTCTAATGGGTTGGAATGGTAGTAAAGTGGTAAAGTGAATAGGTGCACAGATAGCTGTTGACTGCATGGTCTGAAAAACACACTGAAGAAGCATTAACAAAAGATCCCACCGCATATCTAGCACTTTGTTTCTCTATCCCACTCTGCCTCTAATGGTGTGCTTTTTATCGCTCTCTCTCTCCCTCCCTCTTTGAGTTTTTTGTCCTCTGATTCACTCATCATCTCTCTTTCTCTTTCTCTTCCTTTCTCTCTCTCTCCTTCTCTCTCTCTCTCTCTCTCTCTCTCCCTCCCTCTTTTTTTGTCTCCCTCTTTTTTGTCCTCTGATTCACTCATCATCTCTCTCTCTCTCTCTCTCTCTCTCTCTCTCTCTCTCTCTCTCTCTCTCTCTCTCTCTCTCTCTCTCTCTCTCTCTCTCTCTCTATGCCACGATTAAATATCTCCCTCTCTCTCTTACTTTTTCAGCTCCAACTGTTCACCCCTAACCTTAAAAACCTGAGGCTCCTCAATGTGACCGACATGCCCACCAATGTCTCAGCTCTCTACGTGGAGCTGCTCTACGCCCTGGATCCCTCCTTCAAAGCCATCAAGTGAGTCAGGTTTCCATGACGATAATCCAGCTTTCACCAGGACTGACTTACTGTACCTTGTCATCTCTCTGTGTCTCTGTGCCTGTGTCTGTGTCTGTTTCTCTCTCTATCTCTGTCCCTCACTCTGTCTTACTCTGCAATATATTTCTGGCTACGCAAAAATTGAAAAATCTCTCTCTCTCTCTCTCTGTTTCTCTCTCTGTTTCTCTCTCTCTCTCTCGCTCTATATGCTTTAATCAGCTCTTAATCGACTTTAAAAATAATAATAATTTGCCTATTTCTTTGTTTCTTTCCAGCCTCCCCGTACTCCTGCGTTGTTCAGCTCCCGCTATAGCGTTCACCAACCTCACCATTGACGAGACCATGGTGCTCAGTGACACCCTCCGAGACAACTGCTCCTCCATCGACCCCGACGTACGTATGGCATTGTGTCTTTACATCCTGGTGTGTGTGTGTGTGTGTGTGTGTGTGTGTGTGTGTGTGTGTGTGTGTGTGTGTGTGTGTGTGTGTGTGTGTGTGTGTGTGTGTGTGTGTGTGTGTGTGTGTGTGTGTGTGAAGAAAATACTGCAGCAAATATTGCATTCACAGGACTCACCTTTAAAAGCTTTGCTTAAACACTGCTGTAATGGCTGCCCCTGTCTGTGTTGTCTGTGTTCACCTGTTTCTGTGCATTCGCCAGCTGTCTACAGTGCATGTGTGTCAAGTAAAGTTGTGGTGCGCACATCCAAGACGCAGGTGCAGGTTAAAAAAAGTCACTAGAACGATGAACAAAAAGATGAATGTCCGCACACTGCTTCCCAGTGGCGGAACAATTGCACACAGGGCCCCAGGGCAAAACACTGATAGGGCCCCCATATGGCCTGCCATGGTCACAATAGGGCCCCCACCACCAATAGAGAATGGCCCTGGGCCCAGGGGCAAATGCCCCACTTGCCCCGCCTATAGCTCCGCCTCTGCTGCTTCCGTTGCTTTCTTTATTTTTCAAGTACAGTGTATGTGTGCACATGCCTGATCCTGTTTGCACTCAGAGGCGCATCTTGCCACCAGGCAAGGCAGGCAGCCGCTTGGGGCCCCCAAGCCCCTAGATAGGGGATAACAGCCCACACTTTACCACAGTAGTGGCAATTTTGGTTCAAATGTTCATTATTTAGCATTTTCACTTGGGGCCCCACCTAACCCTAGAATCGCCTCTGCTTGCACTGCACTGTATGTTCCCCAGGTGTCTGCAGTCCTGAGCAGCAGCGTGGAGACCATCACCCCCGACTCATTACATTGAATGTATTGGGTGGGGGGCCCTCTCAGATGACTTTGTCCTGGGCCCATACAAAGCTGTCAGCGGCCCTGTGTTTGTGTGTACTCACATCCTTATGATATATTCACGTTACACATTCACTTATACGGTATATATTTACCTGTTCCCCAGGTGTCTGCAGCCCTGAGCAGCAATGTGGAGACCATCACCCCCGACTGCATCTCCATGCTGGGCAACTCCAGCACGGGCTTCAGCACGGGCCAGCTGAGCGGGGCCAGTGCCATGGTGATCTTCCAGTCCATCACCACCCTCAGTACCGTGGTGGGATGGAACCACGGCCAGGCCATGACGCTCGTGCAGAAATTGATCGCCTCCGGGATGTTTACGGTAAGTTACAAGGGTGTGTGTGTGTGTGGTGTGTGTGTGTGTGTGTGTGTGTGTGTGTGTGTGTGTGTGTGTGTGTGTGTGTGTGTGTGTGTGTGTGTGTGTGTGTGTGTGTGTGTGTGTGTGTGTGTGTGTGTGTGTGTGTGTGTGTGTGTATGCGTGTTTTGTGGTTGGAGTGTGTGTGTGTGTGTCTGTGGGAGATTGTATTCAAGTGAGTGTAAATTTACGCACACTGAACTATTTTCTCCTTTGATTGAAAATAGAAATGATCTAAGGATGCTGGGTACTGTGATCGCTGGCATTAGATTACATTAGATTAGATTACAGTGGACTTTATCTTAAATCAATTTCTAAATTAACTTCACTAAACTTATCTTAACTTAACTTAGCTAAATTTAACTTAGCTTAATTTAACTTTACTTAGCTAAACGTAACTTAGCTAAACTTTACTTAACTTAACTTAACTTAACTTAACTTAACTTAACTTAACTTAACTTAACTTAACTTAACTTAACTTAACTTAACTTAACTTAACTTAACTTAACTTCTCTCCTGCCCATGGCAGGCACTCTGGAGTCCGCCCTTCACCGTCTCTCACGACTTCCTCTGTGCTTTCTCTCATGTTGTCCATGACAGATGGAAAATAAAAATGAATCTGATTGCGGGAGTTATATTAGATTATATAAGATTGACCTTTAGCTCATCTTAACTTCACATCACTTCACTTCACTTCACTTTACTTCACTTTACTTTACTTTACTTTACTTTACTTTACTTTACTTTACTTCACTTTACTTTACTTTACTTTACTTTACTTTACTTTACTTCACTTTACTTCACTTTACTTCACTTTACTTTACTTTACTTTACTTTACTTTACTTTACTTTACTTTACTTTACTTTACTTTACTTCACTTCACCTCTCCTCTCCACAGATCCAAAACAAAAATGACCTGCTGATGTTGGGCACTCTGATCGCTGGTGTGCCCTCATCCATCATCGGCACTATCCAGCCAGCCGAGATCCTACTGGCAGCTCAGACGCAATCCATCGTCACCAACCTCATATCGGCACCCACCATCATCCAGCAGACCTTCGTCACCCAGGTGAGACAGAGAGAGAGAGAGAGAGAGAGAGAGAGAGAGAGAGAGAGAGAGAGAGAGAGAGAGAGAGAAAGAAAGAGAGAGATAGAGAGAGAGAGAGAGAGAGAGAGAGAGAGAGAGAGAGAGAGAGAGAGAGAGAGAGACAGAGAGAGAGAGAGACACAGAGAGAGAGAGAGACACAGAGAGAGAGACACAGACAGTCAGTGTGTGTGTGGAGACAAATGCCTGTTGGATAATATACAAACACACACATAAAGTTAATTATGGCTCAGCGCTCTTGAGTAAGTCAGTTGCTCTTTCTCTTGAGTCAGTGAGCCAGTGCTCTTAAGCAAGGCACCTAACCCCACATTGAAGCCGACAAGGAGGGGGGCAAAGGGGTCAGTTGTCCCGTGCCCAAGGAGACGGGGGGGGCCATAATTGGGCCCTCATTGAATTTAATTTATTGGGGTGGGGGGCCTTTTTTCTGATGACTTTGTCCTGGGCCCAGCAAAAGCTGTCAGCAACCCCTCTTTTATTCACGCCATAGCTCATCTCTGAATACATACATTAACAGTGGGGTTCATTCTAAACAACAAATGAAAAGCAAAGTCCGGCAATACTGATGCCACTCACCATGGATTCACTGTAAATGTAATGTAATGTAAATTTACAAAACAAAAAAAAGGGGGGTTCCACGCGCTTCTGTTTTTGCATCTGGTGCATCAACGGGAGGGAGGCAGGTAATCTTGAACGAAGAGAAGACACCGGAGCAGCTCAGATGGGATGCTTTTTCTTTTTAATTCAAGTGCACAACATGTTAGGGACTAACGTTTCGATGGCAAGCCATCTTCATCAGAGTCCAAAGTAATGTAAATTTATTTTTAATTTGTTTACTCATGCAATATATGTCCCTCCACAGCTCATCTCAGTGAACTCAGCGGTGGGCTCGATTCTGACCAACGTGCCCAGTGTGTTGGCCACTCAGATCCCGAGGAACTACCTGCAGGGTTTCTCTGGCTCCACCGAGGTCATCACCTTGCTGAACCAGAAAATATGGACCCAGAGCCAGGTATGCTTGTGCATGATACATGGGTTATTTTGTTTATAAACACAGTGTTGTGAGGAGGGACAACACACTGGCAGCCAACCATGTGAGCTAATTTTTTTGACTGACAGTGGTTTCCAACAGTCAGAGGTTGAGTTGTGCGCAGCCAGGATCGCGCAGCCAGGAGAAAACAAAAATTTAGAACCCATGTATATCTTGAATATACAAACAAAACAACAGAAGCACAAATACATATTCATAGTATCAATGTCATGACCAATAAAGACTATAGAGATAGAGTGGCATACTTAGGTCATCAGAACGTATACGACATGGCCGTGAGGGGAGTCACTTTCTTATTCTACGGTCAGTACTGTCTGCATGGTTAAGTGCAATGCAATGCCACTCCCGCAAGGGCTGGAGTGTGGAACTGGTCATAGGACACAATGAATTTTTGACAGCTGTCTTTAATTATCCCCTGCAGTTAATGCTGACCGACAGCTGTAGTCAATTTGGCCACAAAACTGAACACTGACAACCGGCCATCCTCTTTCGACCAATTTGTCAGAGTTTCCAGTATCACAATTTTTATCCATCACGGCATCGCACTGTCCTACACCATGGCCAATGCATTTTCAAGATTTCTTCTCCATTCTACTTTCTTTGGTCATGACCTATCGAACTGAAAGAGACCAGCGCCTCGTTCTGATAATTACCTGCACTCTTAAAGAGCAAGCGCAGTATCTCCCCACCAATACACACAGTGGCAAGTGGAAGAAAATAGACCTGTTTCACTTGATTCTAATACTTGGTATGGTAACATAGGGCAGCCGTGGCCTAATGACTAGGGAGATGGACTTAAGATCACAGGGTTGCAGAGGGTTTGAATCCCACCCTTACCTCTACCTACACCTTCTCCATTCATGGCTGAAGTACCCTTGGGCAAGGCACCTAACGCCCACATTGCTCCAGGAACTGTAGCCAATACCTTGTGAATAACTGTTAGTCGCTTTGGCTAAAAATGTCAGCTAAGTGTAATGTAATGTGATGTAATGCATTACTTCATAATAACGGTACATTTCAAAGCTTAATTAACACTTAGTAAATGTTGAACTAATTGTTGAATTAGAAAATACCCGGACAAAGAGCTGTAATACCATGAACCAACCCTAACCCTAACCCTAGATGTACTGTAAGTACAAAATTGGTACATGGTGTTACACTGGTATTGCATGGTATTTAATATTGTTACACTGGTTATTACACTGTACCTAATGTGGAAGATCCACTGTAATAGTGAACCATTAAAATAAAGTGTTACCCATTTTTTTTCTGCACCCATACTTCCTTTTTGCTTTAAATCAAATAATACGATAAACAAGCTGCCCAAGTATTTTTTTCATGTTAAAATATTGCTAATAGGAGGTTAAAAAAAAAGAGATATGTTGACGTTGATGATTGATATAATTTCAATATAAAGAAATGTGGGTAACACTTTACTTGACGCCGGTGTCATATGCATGTCATTGCAGTGTCATAATAGTGTCATGACACAGTCATAGACAAGTCATAAACATTCTGTCCATGTCATAAGCATTCAAATGTCACTTAAGGCCAACAGTCATAAAATGTTTATGACATGGACATAATGTTTATGACACGTGCATAACTGTCTATTATGACACTGTAA
>NC_085857.1:28502082-28562082 GCF_034702125.1 Engraulis encrasicolus
GAAATCTGATGTCGCACATTTTATTTGATGTCAAAGGACACAATCAGTCGAGCGAGGCTAAAAATATATGTTGTTGCCGATCAAGAGGAGACGAAACGTGATCTCTAGTCGGCATATGGATGTCCACTTTCACTTTCAACACCACAGGAGATAAAACCGCGTCTTGTCACCTCGACTTCGAAATCGTTATTATGACAACAAAATAGCCGTTTGTTTCCTCGTTCTTCTAATGTAGACTACAGGTACTATATAGCCTAGTTACTGGAAATGTGAAATAAAGACGGGGATATCTGCCGAGAACAAGTGGATCAAATAATATCCATCTGAGGGAAGTGCAAACATGATTGCAGTTGTGTGAAGTGAATTACGAAGCAGCCAACTCATAAGCAAGGGGGGGAATCTCATGATAAAGCCTCTTAGAAGTGGAGAGAACTGAATGCAAGGAAGGGAATCTGGTTAATTACAGAAGACGACGAAATTTAATTCGCACATAATCTCGAAGCCAATGTCTGTCTAATTTAGTTCAATGCACATTTTCGGCAGAACCACTAGAGGCCGCTATAAAGTTGTTTATATCTATGTGTTTATGTCAAAGTTGCATAGGATCGCTTTAACCAGTAATGGGTTTAGTGGATATTTCACTCGATAATGGCTTCTGGACGAGGGAGAGACTCTGAGAAATCCAAAACAATCTTCGGATGTACCATTCATCGGGGCCAGACTAAATTACACATCCAATCTCACATTTAGGCTGGTTTATCAGGCTAACTAACGGCCCCCTGACCTCACCATAAGCCTCCCAATGCCCTTTGCCCTAATCCTGCAAACATCCCCCTTAACATGAAAAAATTTAATTGACAAAATAAAATTCCAGGTTTTAACCCATTGACGAATAAGGCACCTGCAAAAAATGGTGCTGAATGCCTTTTCAGCTAAAGCTGCCCTCAGCCTATAAAAACCTAAATATCTCTGCTTCTGAACCACATAAAAATATGCACTAAGTTGCATTTAAACGCTAAGACCCTCATCTTTCAATAGAATGTGTTCATTCATCTCAAACAAACAGAGATTTTTAATAAAGTTGTCTGAAATCTAATGAGCCTGAATGTTGCGTAATGCAGTTCCAGGCACCAGGGCCAATGTTGCGCAACACAGCATTAGGCATCAATGGGTTAAAGGAATGGTGGGAATATTCGGTTTGCACACAAGTCTTTTAAACAGAAACGGCAATGAAATCATTCATTGCAGAATGTTGTTCCACACGTGTAACCGAAATATTGGAATACTGGAATACGCCTTGACTTGTGGAAATTGATTACGAGTATTTTTGTTTGTTTATTGTCTTATCTGTCATGTCACTTTCCACAGAAAATCGGACGTAAATTCTTAAAGAAGTTCATCAAGGAGGTTAGACAGGACGGTGTGGCCAAAAGGAAGATCCGAAGAATGAAGAGGGCGTTCCGAAGTGCCCACAACCTATCGAAGCGTGATGCAAGTGAGTGGACTACGATTGTGTGTGTGTGTGTGTGTGTGTGTGTGTGTGTGTGTGTGTGTGTGTGTGTGTGTGTGTGTGTGTGTGTGTGAGTGTGTCTGTGTGTGTGTGTCTGTGTGTATATGCGTGCGTGTGTGTGTGTGAGTGTTTGCTCGTGTGTGTATGTGCGTGTGTGTGTGTGCGTGTGTGTGTGTCTGTGTGTATGTGCGTGTGTGTGTGTGCGTGTGTTTGTGCGTGTGTATGTGCGTGTGTGTGTGTGTATGTGTGTGTGTGTGTGTGTGTGTGTGTGTGTGTGTGTGTGTGTGTGTGTGTGTGTGTGTGTGTGTGTGCTCTAATTAATTCTGCGCTAATGCACTTATAATCATTTATACTTGGCTAGGCCAGTTACACACTAGAGCAGTGGTTCTCAACCTTTTTTGAACAAACGCCCCCTTGGGCTGCTCACTAGCCTCCCAAAGCCCCCTTGACCTCATCATAATCCTGACAACGCCCCCCTTAGTGTTAAAAAATTAAATGGACTAATTCCCCCCAATGACAACTAAGCACCGCCCCCTTTCAGCTGTATCCTTCTCAACGCCCCCCTAGAGCTCCCCAACGCCCCCTGGGGGCTTTACCGCCCACGTTGAGAAACACTACACTAGAGCATGGTGTGGTGGCAGTGAGAAGACGGTGGTCTTTCTGCCGAGTCTCAGACGTTGTGTTCTGCTCCGCCTTTCACACTGAACCCATCAGCGTGCGCGGCCAGTCCTGTTCATTCCTCTCTAGTTGGATTTCCCAAATGTGGCGTTGCACTGAGCCCTCTCCCGCGCCGCTACCACCTGACTGCCACTGTATTGGTGTGGAAGGACAGATATGATTCCATGTATCTTCTGTGCTGCCTCCGCCATTAAAAATCGCTTCCACCCCGCTGACACCGGCAGTTCTGGTGTGAAGAGGCCCTTATTGTTCTGCATGTTTCCTGTGCACTTTGGATGTGCAAATGTAGTGCAATGTGGTGTGATCATTTGTTGACCAAACACATTACACATTACGTTGTAGTATATAACATTAATTACACTTAGGCCCTGTGTACATACACAGTATATGGACAGTTTTGTGAACGCATCTGTTTGGTCTTTTGGTTTACACACAAATGTAGTTTAGCCTCCTAAAAATCTAAGCATGATGCAAGTGAGAGGGTCAATTACATGACATTACATCACCTTGTATTGTATTGTTTTGTATCACGCAGAGGTTGTTGTTCATAATAAATACTTAAAATGTAATGGTGGTGGTAAGTATTTGTGAAAAAGGTTGCATTAGTGAATGGGAAGCATGAATTCCGGAAAGAAACTGCTAAAAAATATTACACAGTGCGCCTTTAAGCTTTTTTCAGCAATGAATAGGATCGTCGGTGGTCCCATCTGCATAAAAGGGTTTAACCCCACCCCCTTTATTTGCTGTTTCCGCAGCAACCGAGTGCACCGCGGGAACCATCACCCAGACCCAGATCCACGACGACACCTTCCCCATCGACTATGACGCGGCGCAGTTCGACGCCTGCCTCAGCCTGGACGTCCTGAAGGAGAACCTGCCCGCCATCGCAGACAGGACAGAGGAGGAGGACTACCATGAGATCCTAATCAGGAAGATAAATGAGGTCATCATACATTAATGAATACATTTATTAATGAACTAAGGGGTGTAACGCGCTCAACTCAAACAAAGTGAACAACTGGTTCATTCCTCGAGAATAAATGTATTAAATAAAGAGCAGGACAGCCCTCCAAGTTTTTGTGGTTTATTGCCCGTCAGACGTTTCGGGGTTAACCTTCTTCAGTGTCGGGCCCCACACTGAAGAAGGTTAACCCCGAAACGTCTGACGGGCAAAAAAACACAAAAACTTGGAGTGCTGTCCTGCTCTTTATTTAATACACTTATTAATAAACAAGCCTTGCCAAGTTGGTGGTAGAACATGGGGAGCATTCCAAGTACCTGGCTAATAGTAAATCAAGTTAAATTGCCAGCTTAAAGATACACTGTGCAGGAAATGGTCAAAAAAGATACTGCAACTATGCTGCTCATTGAAACTGGGCTGCCTATTGCCAAATTAATAAACAAATATTTTCTAGTATGGTCCAAGTAGAGTCATTTTTGCAGCTAAAAATGGCTATTTTTGGAAATTCAAAATGGCGGACCATAGAGAAGATCCCCCTTGTCATGTATGAAAAGCGCAAATTTTCCAGTCATAATGAATACTTAGAATTTGATGGTGGTGGTAAGTATTCATGAAAAAGGTAACATTAGTGAATGGGCAGAATGAATTCTGGAAATAAACAACTCTCACACAGTGTCCCTTTAAGGCCCTGCCGTAGCCAAATTATAGGGCACTCGCCTGCCATGCGGCTGACCCAGGTTCGATTCCCGGCCCGGGTCCTTTCCCGACCCCTCCCTATCTCTCCCAATTCGCTTCCTGTCCACCTCTCATACTGTCCTGTCAAATAAAGTTGTAAAAGACCAATAAAAAATAAATAAAAAAATAAACAAGCCTTGCCAAGTTGGTGGTAGAATAGGGCAGCATTCCGAGTACCTGGCTAATAGTAAACCAAGTTAAATTGTCGGGTTAAACATTGAGATATGACATGATACCACCAGAGGTGGGGAATGTCTCGTGGGCCGTTTGCGGCCCTTGGGGCCGTTTTATCCGGCCCCCGAGGCCGTTTTATCCGGCCCCCGATATAATTTTAATGTTATGCAGCTTCACATGAAATATGACATATTTTGTAATGGAATCTTAGAAAATACATTTGCAATTCAATTAAGTTATATTCAGGGGACCTAGAGAAGGTGGGGTCTGTTTGAAAGGTAGCTGCCTTCCAATAAAGGCCTAAAGTGCAGGGGGAAATCCTGGTTTGTGTTCATAGTATGGCCCTCGAAGGACTTTTACGGCCCTCGGATGAATTTGAACTGGCCCCTCGAATTAAAAAGGTTCCCCACCCCTCTGATACACAGACAGCCTAGGTTAGGAAATACGCCATGGCATCAAAATCAGATAAAATGTTTGGTGCAGTAGTTTTTTCTCCAACATACTCTCAGTATGTTTTTTTGTTAAATCTGGGGTTAATCTAGGCTTCACCAGAGATCTTCAGTACGGTAACCAAGATCAAGCATAGCACGCGTCAGTCACCAATGCAACAAAGTGGAATCAAGGCCCTTCAGCCACTCCTCTGAATTGTGTGCAATGTGCTAATTGTAGACATACAGTATCCTTTAACTTCAGATTAATGTGCCATGGCTGTGTGCCTGTAGCCTGATTATCATCGAATTTCAAATCTCTTCGAGACTTGGTCTGACCAAGAGCATAACAATTAACGTTTCCCAAACGGCATGGTTGACCTGTCACTTGCCTCCCTAGGTTTGATACTGGTTGACTGGTTTCCGACAAAGTGGGTGGAGTTCCCGATTTTTCTGGAGATCATAAACGATATTTACATTGCTCTTGGCCTGACTGGAAGCAAGGCCGAAGGTGTTGCGTCACTAGGAGGGCGTGTGCCTGTCTCTCGGGCCTATTACCCAGAAGCCACAGTGCACCCTCCACCCTGATTTACTGTAACTGACTAAGTCTCCACTGAAACTCTGACATCTAAAATCTTCAACTCTGTCTAATTTCCCTTTTTTGCTGTTTTCCCCACATAGTAGGGCTGTTTCAAACCATAAACACTCACTGCACGTTATCAGTGTTTCCGTATCTTAGGTCTCAATTAGGGCTGGGACTCGATTAAAATTTTTAATCGAATTAATCTATAGGCTTTGGAATTAATTAATCAAATTAATCGCATTTTAATCGCATTCAAATATCTGACTTGAGAACAGTGAAAAAAAATTCACATGGATTTTGAATAATTACAATAAATAAGCTTCATCTTAAAATATTATTAATTCGGAGAGAACTCTTCTCAATGGCTGTTCACCATCAGGCATAATACTGCCCTCCACTGGTCTATTCCAGAACTATGTAGCTATATTACACTGCGATTAACTTTTTAAATCGCATTAATTCATTAATTAATCGAATCGCGTGATTAATTAATAGAAATTAATGCATTAATGTCCCAGCCCTAGTCTCAATACAAACTCTGACTTCTAAAATGTAAACCTCTATGTAATTTGCCATTGCTGTTTGCTCTGTCTGTCTCTGTCCCCCAGGCCTACCCAGATGGCCTCTCTGATGAGCACGTGCAGATGCTGGGACAGGTGTCCAGAGCGGCGAGCGTTGATGACATCAGCAAATGGAATGTGACGAAAATCGACACTCTGTCCATGTTGATGAAGTCATCGGACGGCGAGTGGTCAGCCAATCAGGTGAGCTTCTCTTTTCTTTTTATTTCCTTTTTTTAATGTGTTATTGGTCTGTAATGACCTTTATTGATAGGACAGACTGAAAGGAGACAGGGAAATTAGTTGAAGAGAGGGGTGGGGTAGCGTTTGGAAATAATGACCCAGGTCAGACTCGAACTTGGGCCCCCATGGAATAGAGAGAGGTCAGCCAACCCAGAAAGCTCTGACTGTCAGGATACAAATGGTTTGTACAAATATTGTGCTGGCCAGTCACAATCAGTCATAGAGTCATAGAGCATTGTCAACATCCAAAATAATTGACAGTGCAAATACATTTATTTTTACTATAATTTACTTCTGATAGATATCCTTTAGGATTAGCAAGTATCTCTACTTTACTTTACCACACTATACAACTTTTATTCTCTCTCTCTCTCTCTCTCTCTCTCTCTCTCTCTCTCTCTCTCTCTCTCTCTCTCTCTCTCTCTCTCTCTCTCTCTCTCTCTCTCTCTCTCTCTCTCTGAGCTGTCATCTGAGTTCTGATCAGTATCAGACCAAGAGAAAGATCATTTTGCGGCCTGACCAGGACAGTCAAAGTTAAAGCTGTACTTCATTGCATCATTAATATCCTAAATGTGTTACAAAGCAAAAAACACTATGACACATTTCTGTTTTTTCGTTCCTCTTCTACTTCTATTTCTACTAATCCCCCCCTCACTCTCTATCTCTCTCTCTGTCTATCTCTCTCTCTCTCTCTCTCTCTCTCTCTCTCTCTCTCTCTCTCTCTCTCTCTCTCTCCCTCTCTAGACGGTGGCCATCATGTCTAAGTACCTGGCAGCAGGTAACAGCATGGACAGCTCTGCTCTGAATGCAGTGGGAGGCTCTGGGCTCTGTAGTCTGGACGCCAGCGTACTGGAAGGCATCACCTCCGACAACCTCAAGTCAGTTATTATTATTAGTATTATTAGTATTATTAGTATTATTGTTGCCGTTATTGTTATTATTATTATTATTATACATCAGCGTACTGGAGGGAATCACATCCGACAGTCTTAAGTCAGTTATTATTATTATTAGTATTATTAGTATTATTACTATTGTTGTTGTTGTTATTATTACTATTGTTGTTGTTGTAATTGTTGTTGTTATTGTTATTATTACGGTAGCCATAATGCAGTCTGTTCTTTCATTTTTTAAGTATGTTTTTGGGGACTTTTTGGGCCTCTATTATTATGTCAGGACAGTGTGAGAGGAGACAGGAAATGAGCAGGAGAGAGATATGGCAGAGAGAGTAGAGAGAGAGAGGTTCCATTGGCCCATTGTTTCCGGGTTCTATTATTGCAAGGGGGAGGGGGGGAAATCCCCCTTTAGGCAGACCTAGGCAGACCTAAGGACTGTTCTATTCATTGTAGGAGTATTATGACACGCCCCTTTAGGCAGACCGGAACCTGGTCATGTTAGGTGCCCATAGCAACCTATTACATTGGCATATCTCTATATACTTTAAGAATGTCTGGATCTGGGGTGGGGCTGTGAAATGACCCCGTGTGGACTCGAACCGGGGTCCCCATGGGCATGCAAGCCCAAATGTGGGGGGCTTAGCACGCTGCGCCACAGCACCCCCCAGCTGCAGCCTGTTCTAATAATTATTAGGATTAGTAGTAATAGTGGTGGTCATAGTAGTAGTTGTAAAATGCCTGTAATTCACTGGTTCTGTAATGTGCTTTCCTGTGTGTGTAGGCTGGCGGATTCCCTGAACGTCACCAGTTGCAGCTTGGACAAGAAGAAGAGTCTGTTCCCCATCGCTCAGGCAGCCTTTATCAGCCAGAGTGTCACCAAGAGGTCCACCGCCACCGTCACCGCCACACAGTACCAACTCATAGAGCCCTACACAGGTAAGGAGAATACGACTACTGCTACTTCTACCACTACTACTACTACTACTGCTAGTACTACTATAACTGCTACCACTACTACTACTGCTACTACTCTGTACCAACTCATAGAGCCCTACACAGGTAAGGAGAATACCACTACTGCTACTTCTACCAATACTACTACTACTGCTAGTACTACTATAACTGCTACCACCACTACTACTGCTACTACTACTACTGCTAGTACTACTATAACTGCTACCACCACTACTACTGCTACTACTATTACTACTCTGTACGAGCTCATAGAGCCCTACACGCACTGGAGAATACTGTGTCGTAATAATGTTGTTGTGCATTAGGTGGCGCCACAGAGTCGTTTGTGCGAACGCTGGTGGCCTCCAACGTCAACATGGACATCGACACTTTCCTCGATCTCGACCAGAGTGTCATTCAGGTGAGGAGGGGAACACACACACACACACACACACACACACACACACACACACACACACACACACACACACACACACACACACACACACACACACACACACACACACACATTTTTCTGTACTTGTTCTTGTGAAGGCCTCATTTAACTCCCATTATTTTTACAATTCTGAGTAGACTTCTCGCCAAGATTTCTTAAAGAAAGCTAAACTGTACCCAGTGCAAAGCCATTCCTAACCGTAACCGCGCAAAAACAAAAACAATATTTTTTCTCGGTTTTAACAATTGATATGTTGTCTTTTCACTGTTCTTCATCTAATGAATGGATTGAATGTTTTGAAAATGATAGCATTTTGATTTTATTCACAGTTTACCAAACGTCCCAACTTCACCGGAGTTGGGGTTTGTAGATATTACCAAAAATTGCGTTACACGATAACATGACTGGATGCCTCGATATCAATATTACTCACGATTTTTTTCTCTACTTGCCACTCTGCACTGTATAATGTACAAAACGACTGAGAACGTTTTATTTGCGACATTAATTTTATTTGGGGAAAAAAACATGACTAATAAACAGCACTAGCAACTTTAAAAAAAACAAGGGCTGCACGATATCAGAAAAAAATTAGATGCTCGTTTGTCACTAATTTCTGAAGCCAATATTTTTTATTGCAGGTGAAGTATAAGTAATAATAATAATAATAATAATAATAATAATAATAATAATAATAATAATAATAATAATCAGGGCCACTGACAGCTTTTGCCAGGCCCAGGACAAAGGCATATGAAAGGGTCTGCAACCCTCTGATATAAAGCCCATCTCCTTAACCATTTGGCCACGGCTGCTACAATCATGTCCTGTAACTGTATACATACTGCGTATATAGACTGTCATGTATGTATGTACTGTATGTATACATGTATATACACAATTATAAGGACAAATTTCACTGATGGCAGGTTTGCAATGACTGAAATGCAAGTAAAGAGAACTTTATTTGATGATGATAAGGATTCACTGATGGCAGGTGTGCAATGATGACCCAACTGAAATGCCGGTAAAGAGAACTTTATTTGATGATGATAAGGATTCACTGATGGCAGGTGTGCAATGATGACCCAACTGAAATGCCGGTAAAGAGAACTTTATTCGATTACAAAGTATGATAGGGAGTTATGTATCATTTTTCATACAAATGATGACCAAAATGAATGGTGAGTGGTCCATCATGGTGATCTTCTGGCATTCAGAGAGGGAAGAGCAGGAAGCCACTGAAGGTGTTGTGGTTATTCTTATTTTCATGGAGCCTGTAGCCAAATGCTGGCAGCACCATGTGTACTGCATCTCCCTTCTCCAGCTGCAGAGTCAGGCCACCGGATAGATAGGTTGACTCTCCATCATCGTCGTACTCATACAGCTGCATGAGCTGCTCTCCATTCTTATACATCCTGATATACATGGACCGTGTGTCTAGATTATCCCTCACAGTGAACCTGAAGTAGTAGACCCCCATGACTGGAGCTGTGAAGAAGCCAGTCGTGCTGTTGTAGGCCTGTCCTACATTGGTGACATTCTTGAACACCAAGTGCAGGTTATTATCCTTAGAGTGTATGTATCCAATGTCCCCCAGACCTGCTGAGAAGGCCACCTTGTCCTCTAGCGCCCTCTCAAGAACCTCGACCTTAGTCTCACTGGCCACAAGCCTTCCTTTCATCACTTCCTGTTCTGCCTCACTGACCGCCAGCCTTTGTTTCATTGCTACATTGCCTCCAAAACCTCCCAAGTTTGTCGTAGTTTTGCTCTCAGCTCCACCACCATGTCTCTGAGTTCCTTCAGCTCTTTAGAGACGTCCTGGGTGGAGTCGTCAGTGCCTTGGCTCTCTGTCTGGTCTGCACGCATGGAGAGCAGCAGCACCAGCAGTGAGATGGCAGCTCTCATCTTCCAAGTCACTTCAAAATAAAACGTTCAACAGATTCTGAGTGGCTTACGCCGTGGAAAGAATCATTACTGACCTGCTAACTAAACTGTAAAAATATTGAGTGAAGGTTATACTAGACATACCTAGGCATACACATTTTAGCTTCTTTATTCATAATGATTGTCAACAATTATATGTATGTTACACAGATACATCAGGCACACAGATGACTCCCCAATGTGTCTGTGGTGATGCAAAAAAGTAGATCTTTCTGTCTCTGTCTCTCTGTCTCTCTCTCTCATATCCAGATTCAACAGAATACACAGAATAAACAGAAATGACTACAAAACATATTGTAATATTTCTAAAGGAACCCTGTTCTGCTAATTGTAATAAACATTAATCTTACCTTAAGGAGTAAGAACGCCTCGTCTCAATGGTGTCTGTAGCAGCAACACTAATGGCAGAAGTCGGTGCAGTAGCAGTAGCGTCTATGGCTTTGACTCTGTGATCGACCTTTTCCCTCTTAAGGGAACTTGTGTAAACATGGACTTGTGTAAACATGTTTGGAGATATTTTGGATTTGAACGATTTTATTTCAAAATGAAAGACTGTTTTAGCCACATTTTCAAGAATTAGGGACGTCTTTTTTGCACACCACAAGTGTTTTCAGCTATCAGTTGTGGGAAAGTAGAACGTTGTTGCCCAACAGTTGGGACAAGGGTCAGATTTTATCTATTACATGTAAATAGACAGAATTGTGTCTGTTTGAGCTAGCCTACCTCCAAACACACACACACAGACAAAGACACAGAGATACACACAGACACAAATAGACAGACAGACACACACAGGCACACACACACACACACACACACACACACACACACACACACACACACACACACACACACAGTGTGGGTTAGGGTCTTTGGTTGTGGCTCCTGGCGGGCTTGTTGCGCATTTGTTGACATTTAGCTGGTGATTGGACGGCTCCGAAAATGTGTACTTGTTAACGAAAATGAAGTAACACTCTTGATATCGCTATTTCAATACATGTTTGATATATCGTGAAACTGTCTGAAAGGGATGTTTGGATGACCGGCCATGTGTGTTGACCCTGTGGAGCTCTCGGTGGACCATTCTGGTGAAAACAGGAGAGTTGAGGTGCACATTTAATTCTACCATGATTTGGACAGCTGTGGTTTTATGTTTTTTTGATACAGTCCGGGTTAGCCCCCAAACATCCCTTTCAGAGTATTCAGACAGCTTCCTCTTGCATCCACAGTTAATCCTGTTGGATGTGGTTCATCCTTCTTGGTGGTATACAGACATTACCTTGGATACCGTGGCTCTTGATACATCACAAAGACTTGCTGTCTCGGTCAAAGATGCAACAGTTACATGCTCATTAAGAAATCCTCCTGTTTGAAACTTGATATGTCACCCATAATGTGGTGTGCATTGCAAAATTTTGAGCAAAAATGTGCTCTTACCCTGCTAATTGAACCTTCACACTTCACTTTACTTGTGAAATGTGCAATTAATGAATATTGGCCAACAGGCTGGTCCACTTGAAACTTGAAACAAAACACTATGACATTTCCCACACTAAAATGACAGGTGTTTCAGTTATTTTGTCCAACCCCTGTATGTCTGTCTGTCTTGTCTACCAGACTCTGAGGGTGTCAGACATGCGTAAACTACTGGGCACACATGACCTGAGCACCTACTCATCTCATATTCTGTCTTCCCTTGTGTGTGTGTGTGTGTGTGTGTGTGTGTGTGTGTGTGTGTGTGTGTGTGTGTGTGTGTGTGTGTGTGTGTGTGTGTGTGTGTGTGTGTGTGTGTGTGTGTGTGTGTGTGTGTGTGTGCGTGCGTGCGTGTGTGTCTGTCTGTCTGTCTGTCTGTCTGTCTGTCTGTCTTGTCTACCAGACCCTGAGCGTGTCAGACGTGAGCAGTCTACTGGGCAGCACCAATGTAAATGACCTGGCCACCTACTCTGACAACGCCATCGTCAAGGACTGGATCAGCCGCGTCCTCCAGTCCGACCTGGAGACACTGGGCCTGGGCCTGACCGGGGGGCGTGCAGACCCCACCACCACGACCACCACCACCACCACCACCACCACTACTACTACTACTACTACCACTACCACTACTATTGAGGGTACTACTGTCAATGTGGATCCAATTGCTGGAGACAACACGACTACGACTACCGCGGCAGCTAACATTACCACGACTGCTGCTACCACCAACTCTACCTCTGGTAAGTCTATAGGGGTGTGTGTATGTGTGTGTGTGGGGGGGGTAGCATCTGTGTATGTGTATGTAGGTCTGTGCGTGTGTGTGTGTGTGTGTGTGTGTGTGTGTGTGTGTGTGTGTGTGTGTGTGTGTGTGTGTGTGTGTGTGTGTGTGTGTGTGTGTGTGTGTGTGTGTGTGTGCGCGTGCGTGCGTGCGTGCGTGCGTGCGTGGGATATGGGGACATTTTTGTGTGTGTGTGTGTGTGGTATGAGGACATATTGGGTTATAGGGACATTTTTGGCTGTGTGTGTGTTTGTGTGTAATAATCACCACATATGTGACCTGTTTTTTCTCATATGCTTTGCCCTTCATGCTATTCCAATATGCTACATTGATATGTAACTTCCCTGTGTTCTTCTTCCTCTTTGCTTGTGTCCTAACAGGAAGTGTATCGAGTGTCAGATCTCCACAGGGCCTCCACTGCCTGCTGCCTACCCTGCTCCTCCTGGCATCAGCTCTCCTCCTGTTCCATTGATAAGGAGAGCATGACGCAAACACAACAGAGGTTTTTTGGAGAAAAAAAAGATTTGCACACTCCTTTTGGATATTTTTTCTTCTTTAAGTTCTTTTTAAATTTGTATCGATTCATTGGCATGATGACGTCAGTTTCAAAAAACTTCTGTTGTCACAGGAAAGTTCTATTGGGCCCAAGGAAAGCCATAAGTGAAACACAAGAGAGGTATCAAAA
Organism: Engraulis encrasicolus; assembly: GCF_034702125.1. Lineage (NCBI taxonomy): Eukaryota > Metazoa > Chordata > Actinopteri > Clupeiformes > Engraulidae > Engraulis > Engraulis encrasicolus. Next base: position 28,515,145 of record NC_085857.1, read on the forward strand.
ATAATCAATAAGCAGAAGTAAATTCATGGTGTACGTACAACACCAGCACATGATATTACCAGAGATTCTTTAAGTATATAGAGATATGCCAACATAATAGGTTTCTATGGGCACCTAACGTGACCAGGTTCCGGTCTGCCTAAAGGGGCGTGTCATAATTCTCCTAGATTGAATAGAACAGTCCTTAGGTCTGCCTAGGTCTGCCTAAAGGGGGATTTTCCCCCCTTCCCCCTTGCAATAATAGAACCCGGAAACAATGGGCCAATGGAACCTCTCTCTCTCTACTCTCTCTGATATTACATAGCTGTTGCACCATTTACTCCATTGTGCCTGATTGGATAGCTAGACTGGGTTGTCACTGACAAAATGCTAAAAATAAAACGAACAAGAACCCATCGCAAACAAATCCAACAAGTGAATAAGTTACTCTGATAAGTGCCTGTGTTGGAAGAAAACTGTGTTTCTGTTATACTGTTACTTTTACTTTTGACACCACTGAACACAACAGAGGTGTCCATGCCAGGTTCAGAAAGCAAAAAGTCATACCTCATATTCGAAGAGCTCTTTTTCCCAAAATACTAATCGATTTTCAAAAATGCTCAACCACAGAGGCACCAAAAATTGTGCACCAATTTTTTTTTTATTGTGCTTCCCAGTTATTATTGGTGACGTCTCTACTTCCACATTCTGGCTCTATGTTGCTGTTTGAATATTATTTAAAGATTTTTAAAAGACTTGCGCCTCTTGCCACAAATTGGAAGAGGTCTTTAGATGTGTTGTTAATATCAGTGTTCCACAAATTGTTAGGCTTTACCCAGCAATGAAGAGAAGACTCTGTTGCGAATGGCACTGATATAGTTGAAATCCAGTTTACAGCCATATTTTTATATGTGTGAAGGGTGTACAATAGAAAAGGGCAGTGATCCTGTTATTGACATTTGTGTAGTATAGCCTAGCCTTCTCTATTGGTGTTCCAGTTTAAATGGCAAGAAATGAAGAATGTGCTGCCATATTTGTAATCTATTTTATGGCTTTGCTTTTGGACCGCACTGCTATGTGTATGTAATGGTACAAATGAAGTATAAAATCTCAGGGTAAGATTTATTTTGAACCCCTTTAAACTAATTTGATTGAACTCATTTAAATTCATTTTTAAAAATTCTGATATTTTATTAGATACTCTGCCTTTGTGATATGGTCACGTCAGAGTATAGACAGTGGTGATTTAACGTGTTACTCAAGATATGAGATATAGGATATAAGACATAGTTTGACATAAGCCATAAGAGATTGAAGTCAAACAACTTAAACAGGGTTCAGAAAGATCAGCTTTGAAATATCAGCATTTACGCTAAGGTTGCTTATAACCGGCTCGATTGAAAGTTGTAAATCTTTTGTTTCATTTTTTCTTGACTCTTTGTTTCTCTGTTTTCTAGAAATACTATATCTAGCAGAATTATGTTTATATTATTTCTCGATTGACCTGTTCTGTCAACCCAATATTACACCCATAATTTATGTTTACAACTGCGCTCATTCTGTTTGATCGCCAAGGAAAGTTTATTTCATTCACTTTAAAGAGCGCTGTTTCTTTTGAAGAACTGAGTTGAGCAGTTCTGCTGCCTTCTGCTCTTTTGCTATCGCACGTTTCTTTATCCTCTTTTTGCCTAAAAATGTACTGTACATTTTATCAAGAAGCCTGAAAGCGTAACCAGTGGATACAACCATTAAATAAAATACTTTATAGCATGAACACCAGTGTGTGTATGTGGTGCTTCTGTGTTACTGTAGCTATCAAGCATAATGTATCATGATTTAATTTCCGGCAGCCTCTCACTTCACTGTTTCCAGCACTTTTCATTATGTTACGTGCATTACATTACATTACATTTAGTAGACAGACACTTTTTTCCCACAGTAGCCCTCAGGTAGCCCCCGGTTGCCCTCAGAGGTTGGGGACCCCTGCTCTAGTGTCCTGGGGGTGTTGACATAGAGTGCAATAAACAGTACCCAGACCATGGACCAGGTTCATTTCTTACACCCTATCCTACCTCTCTCCCTCTGTCTTCCATTCATTTCCAACCATATTCTGCAAGAAAAAAAAAAACACTGCGTAATGTTATGCCCTATTCTGAGTAATCAGAGTAGGCCCTATCCTGATTTCAAACGCAATGTTGTCAGTATTCTGTTAACATGTGTGGAGAACCCATGTCATTGGGAGGACCGAGGCTACCGGAATATTCCCGCAATATGGCAACATTCAGAGTAGTTTAAGAATTTACACTGTCACCATTCTGTTTAAAATCGGAATATTTCTTACATCTAACTGCACTCAGTGTAGTGTGATGTAGGTAATTAAAAAATAGTTGGGTTAACAAGGATATGAATTGCTTTATTTATTGCCAGTTTACAACAACAAGGGAATGAACCACTGAGACCAAACAAAATAATTCATCTGACCACAGAAACAGTTTCTAAAACAAATGCTGAAAAGGTGCTTGAATACATAAAAATGTATTTCGGATCACTTGTTTATCTACGTACTGAGTGATCTCAACAAATGAATATAAGCAGAGACAAAAAAGACAATGACTGTTGTCCTTGTAAGGCAAGTTTACACTGGATAGTAGCCCACAAGGTATGGAAGGACATTAACACAAGGTAGCCTAAGCGCTGGAAAATGGTGGAAATGATGGTGGATTTTGGTGTGTGTGTGTGTGTGAGAGAGAGAGAGAGATGTGTGTGTGTGTGTGAGAGAGAGAGAGAGAGAGAGAGAGAGAGAGAGAGAGAGAGAGAGAGAGAGAGAGAGAGAGAGAGAGAGAGAGAGAGAGAGAGAGAGAGAGAGACTGTGTGTATGTGTGTGGGCAGTGTAGCAGAATGGGCTCTGTTGCAGTGTAGTACTGTAGGACATTCTCTGTTCTGTGTGTGTGTGTGTGTGTGTGTGTGTGTGTGTGCGTGTGCGTGTGCGTGCGATTGTGTGTGTGTGTGCGCGCGCGTGTGTGTGTGCGTGTGCGTGTGCGTGTGTGTGTGCGACTGCGTGTGTGCGACTGTGTGTGCTATTGTGTGTGCGTGTGCGTGTGCGTGTGCGTGTGCGTGCGATTGTGTGTGTGTGTGTGCGCGCGCGCGTGTGTGTGTGCGTGTGCGTGTTGTGTGTTTGTGTGGTACCAGTTGCTGTGTGGACTCTCTCTGTTCTCCCAAATCCAATCAGGAAGACTAACGGCCATGTGACACAGCCAGCCTGCCTCACTTTATTTGATCAGTTCAACACACAGAGAGACAAACAACCGAGCGCTAAAGAGGAGCTCAGTGGAAAACCTGTGGCTATGTATAAAAGGCATGTGGTATCTTAAAGGTGCACTGTGTGATATTTTTAGTCGTTTATTTCCAGAATTTATGCTGCCCATTCACAAATGTTGCCTTTTTCATGAATACTTACTACCACCATCAAATTCTAGGTATTAATTATGACCCTGCACAGTGCACCTTTAAAGCTTAATTTTCCAGAGTAAAAGTAGAAGTGAATTTATGGTGGTAACATGGCCGGATTAAGATGGCCTGCATGGGGCCCCTAGGCTACAGGTTGCTGTGCCCACCTTTTTTTCCAATATTGCATCTTGTCACAATTCTGCAATTTTTCACTTTTGGCCAATCAGGGGCCCCCTGGCAGGTGGGGGCCCCAAGGCTGCAGCCATATCTAACCTGTGTGTTAACCTTCAAGAGTGTACCGTCACACCGGGCAGTGAAAGTTCTATAGAATTCTGGGCGTCATTGAATGCAATATGGAATTGTAGAATCTTGCATTGTTATAGAACGCATTCTTTTTATAGAATACTCAAAAACCCACACTCTTAATCCGGCCCTGGGTGTAAGTACAACACTAGCACATGATATTACACAGCAGTTACTCCGTTGTACCTGATGAGGTGGCTAGACGTTGTTACTGAAAAAAAAAACGTATACACTTTGGCCATCTCTCTGCTTCATTTACATTACAGCTACTGTTAAAAGGAGCTAAATAGCCAGATCTCAAATTGAAGAGTTCAGATGCAAAACTCTCTAAGTGCATTTTGATGAGTTTACAAAAAGAGGCTGTAATTCTATAAAAGTTTAAATGTTAAATTTTCCAATAATCCTGAGGTCAATATTAAATATCTTGACGTACTGTGCTCAATAATAACATTTATTTGGGTTTTTGATTGTGACTACTTGGTGAAAATGCAAATTAAAGTTGAACTGTCCAGGATGGTGGCCAGAGTAGGTATTGCAAATATGAACATGTTTAATAAATAATAATAAATAACAATAATTTGATAAACCAATAATTGTGAAAAGGGTAAAATTTTTGAATAGGCAGTATGAATTCTTAGAAAAAACCCTGAAAATATACGCTAAAAATATTAGACAGTGCACCTTAAAACATTTTTTACAGATTTTTTAATGGCTTTTAGGGGGTTTTGCATCTGAATTCCATTTGTTGCCAGGTTTCCCCCCATTTCTTCCTGACAATTTTAGCTGTTTTATTATACCGTGTGTGTGTGTGTGTGTGTGTGTGTGTGTGTGTGTGTGTGTGTGTGTGTGTGTGTGTGTGTGTGTGTGTCTTTATAGGCGCTTGTAGACACCGAGCACAGCCTTGCAGTTGGGACATGTGTGCTTGGCATCCCTGAGTCGGTCCACACAGAAAGGGATGAGACAGCATCCTAGGACAAACCTACAAGGGGTTGATGAGAGGACAAAAACAAAGAGAGAGAGAGAGAGAGAGAGAGAGAGAGAGAGAGAGAGAGAGAGAGAGAGAGAGAGAGAGAAAATGTGTATGAGTCCTCAGGTTTGCAAACTTTAAAAACTTCAAGTGGACTAAATAAAGAAGTTCGGCAGTTAATGGCCGTATTATGCCGCGGGGGTACACCGTCACCGACAATTCGCCTATTGGGATATATATATATATATATAAATATACAGTAAGTAAATAAAAATAAGTAGCCTAATATACATGTAAATTAAATTATACAACATGAAAAATACTTCAATAAAAATATATAAAAATAAAGTAAAATACAATTTAAAAAAATGAATAATATAAATATAAATAAAATAAATAGGCCTATATGAAATATTGGGGGGGAGAAAAAAAGACTTTCTTTGGGTTTCAGTAAACGCAGACTGTTTGAGGTGCGTACGGCAGACACTTAGACTCAACACTCAGAACTTCATGCACTTATATTTAGTAAGACCAACGTTTCGGCTTACGCCTTCATCAGGTGTGACCCTGATGAAGGCGTAAGCCGAAACATTGGTCTTATTAAATGTAACTGCATGAAGTTCTGAGTGTGCGACGACCATTCTTTTTCAAGGGGAGAAAAAAAGGAAAAAAGTTCTCACCCACACATGAAGAGTCCTCCACAGAACAGGTAGGTGAGCAGCCCTGCAGAGTATTCCACCTTGGTGAGCGTCACCTGGTGGCAGCTCGGACACATCAGCTGCACTGGGCTTTCCCCTAACGGCCCAATGGGAGCTGAGGAGAGAAATAGAATTTAATGAAATAGAATAGAGTTAAAAAGAATAGAATTGAGTGAAAGTAAAAGTAGAAGTAGAAGTAGAATAAAATAGAATAGAAAGAAAAAAGTCCCACTGGGACAAGCAAAGATTTTATTAGTTCTAACATGTAACTGCGCTTAGATTCACAAAAGACAGTCTCTGGGACACAAGTACACACAACGAAAGGGGGCAGCCCAACTTTCTGAATTAAACTTCCAACTGTCACTGTGTGTCTTAACTATGAATTATGAAATGCCTGTCACCAAGAAAACATAAAATATGTTTACATACCAACAGGGACACAGACTGTTGTAGCCATGACTCTGCAAAACAGACGGAGTGAATATTAACATAAAATGCAATTGCACTGCACTGTTAGACCGGGGACCCGGGTTCGATTCCCGCCTGAGGTGATTTCCTGATTCTCTCACTCTCTCTCACTCCCACTCATTTCCTGTCTCTGTCTTGTCCAAATAATAAAAAAAACAACCTAGCCAAATACCATGTAAAAAGTGTGAATTGCAAAAGTTGTTCTTCCATTCAATAAGTAGTGATGGAGGAGGATCATCAGGAGTTGAACTGGCAACCATAGGCTACAAGTCTGACACTCAAACCCAGGGGTGTCAAACTCAAATCGACCGAGGGCCAAACTCAAAATCTGTAGCTAAGTCAAGGGCCAAACTCAACATTTAATAAAAAACAAGTGTGCATGCACACACTTGATAATTGTATTTAAATTCCACAAACGGAGTCCCTTTATAGATCAATGTGCCTGCAAATTACAGTATTCTGTTGCCCATTTCTGGGCCTTTTCACTGTCCTGGGCCCTGGGCTCATATTCCTGTGACACATTAAATTTCATGTTCAAGTATTATTACGTTAAATATTAATAGTGGGCTAACTGTAATACATATTTGAAATGATCTCGCGGGCCAAATAAAATGGCTCCGCGGGCCAAATGTGGCCCCCGGGCCTCAGTTTGACATCCCTGCTCTAACCCCTTTGTAACACTGCATAGCCTACTGTATCTGCACTGATCTACAGGCCAGGGGTTTTCTGACTGGTGAATAAACCAAAGTCAGTGTACTAGTGTTGAAATTACACCAGCTAGAGTACTTCAACAAACTTTAGACAGAGCAGCACCGTACATGTTGCTGTTAAAGTCTGTATACTTACAAGCCTGGAGGTGGTCTGAGGGCACTGGGGGAGAGGAATAAATACACAACGTTTTAATATTTGAATTTATTAGGGCTGGGACATTAACTAGTGAATTTCGATTAATTAATCACGTGATGCGATTAATTAATTAATGCGATTAAAAAAAAAATCGCAGTATAATATAGCTACATTGTTCTGGATTAGACTCATGGAGGGCAGTATTACGCCTGATGGTGAACAGCCTGCTGAAATTGAGAAGAGTTCTCTCTTCTTTTATAAATGAATAATATTTTTAGATTAAGCTTATATATTGTAATTATTCAAAATTCATGTGAATTTTTTTTTTTACTGTTCTCAAGTCATATATTTCAATGCGATTAAAATGAGATTAATTAAATTAATTAATTTCAAAGCCTAAAGATTAATTTGATTAAAAATTTGAATCGAGTCCCAGCCCTAGAATTTACCATTATGACTTTTTTATACAACTTCATTTCAGACGTGGCAGTGCTGTAAATGAAGAGTTTATTTGCAAAACATATCTCCATTTTGAAGAATGTTCATTAACATTTTTGTATTGGGCATTCCATTGCATTGCATTGTAAAATGCATTTTATATAAGTTGAAAAATATTCTCAAAATATTCTTATATGTTCTCAAAATATTTGAAAGGCAAGAATTCACATACAGGTGATAAAACCTCTGAACAGTCATTTTCAATAATAAAATGCAAAAGTCAAAAATGGTGGATACACCGTTTTGCAAAGAAACTCTTCAAATGTTGTAGTTAATGTCTGTGTACTTACAAGCCCGGAGGTGGTGCGGGGGCACTGGGGGTGAGGTATAAAAGCACTCTGCTGTGGTCCAGTATGACTCAGTAGCCCAGTAGTCCACTACAGGGGTCTTTACCAGCAGCAGCAACACCAACACTCACACCCTAGACAGCAGCAGCAGAGGCAGCAGCAGCAGCAGCAACAGCAGCAACAGCAACAAGCACGGCAGTTATGCACCACCAACTCTCTCTCTCTCTCTCTCTCTCTGCTTTCTTTTCTTGTTCTGTCTATTCAATCCCCCCTTCTCTCTCTCTCTCTCTCTCTCTCTCTCTCAGCCTTCCTTTCTGGTTCTGTCTATTCAACCCCCCCCCCTTTCTCTCTTTCTTTCTTTCTCTCTCTCACTTTTTCCCTCTCTCCTCCCCTGACCTGCTGTATCAAAGAGACCTCTATCTCTATCTGTGTTGTGTCCATCTTGTGCGCGTCATCAGGACCAATCACAAAGGCTGGAACACAAACACAGTCTCTCTCTCTCTCTCTCTCTCTCTCTCTCTCTCTCTCTCTCTCTCTCTCTCTCTCTCTCTCTCTCTCTCTCTCTCTCTCTCTCTCTCTCACACACACACACACACACACACACACACACACACACACACACACACACACACACACACACACACACACACACACACACACACACACACACACACACACACACACACAGTTGAGTTGTGCATTCTGTGTGCCACTGAAAACATTTGTGTGTACAGGCCATTAATAGACAGAAAAGCATGATGAACCATTGTCTTGGACAAGACTCAACCTTTCACTTCTAAAAAAAGAAGGAAAGACAGATCGAAAGAAAAAACAGAAATGTCAGCATTTTGTGAAGTGAATAAGAAGCCGCATCCCAAGAGTGAACATCAGGGCATCAACAAGAGAGAACAGCTGTGCAGTTCAGCCCCAACTGAGAGAGAGAGAGAGAGGGAGAGAGAGAGAGAGAGAGAGAGAGAGAGAGAGAGAGAGAGAGAGAGAGAGAGAGAGAGAGAGAGAGAGAGAGAGAGATATGGAGAGAGACAGAGCGAAAAGAGGAGCGGAAGGAGAGCGAAAAAGAAAGAAATAAGTGTCAGCATTTGGCTAACTGAATAAGAAGCCGCATCCCGAGACAGGACATCAGGCTATCAAGAACAGAGGACAGCTGTGAACGAGAGAGAGAGAGAGAGAGAGAGAGAGAGAGAGAGAGAGAGAAAGAAAGAAAGAAAGAAAGAAAGAAAGAAAGAAAGAAAGAAAGAAAGAAAGAAAGAAAGAAAGAAAGAAAGAAAGAAAGAATGAAAGAAAGAAAGAGAGAAAGACGGTGGGCTAATTCAGGGATTCTAAAAAAGAAAGAGAGGAGCAGATGGGAAAATGACACACACGTGTTTGTATCCATCCGATGCCAAACTTCATTAACCACATGCTCTTGCTGCTACCAGGCTCTTTCTGCGTAGGGTCTGCCAAGGCACAAACAAGAGACGGTTTTACCAATATAATAGGTAGACTAGGCAATTGCCTAGTAGTGCCCCACCAAAACTGTCCACTGTAGGGCCCCCCAACCAGGGACGCCGACAGCTTTGGTAAGGCCCAGCACAAAGTCATCTGAAAGGGCCCTCCCCCATCCCAATAGACACAGTGTAAAGAGGACCCAATTCTGCCCCCCCTCTCTCCCTGGGCCCGGGACAACTGTCCCCCCGTCGGCACCCCTGCCCCCATCAGCCCGGCGCACCATGATAAGCACCAGCAGAAATAACTCAAGAGGGCCCTGTGTCTGTATTTTGCCTAGGGCCTACAAAATGGATAGAACTGCCATTGGCACAAAGAAAAAAAAGAAGAGGACCAAAAAAAACCTCTCAAGGCATTACATTACATTTAGCTGCCAACTTATATCCAGAGGGACTTACAGTAAACTATGTAGAGGAGTGGTAATGTGATGAACAGGGGCAATCCCCTTGCCATGAAGCAACCTGGGGTTGGGTGCTGCTACAAAAGGATGTTCATTTGTCACAGATGGAACTACTGAGTGACCTTTCAAAGAATGTCATGCATTGAACTTTCAGTTGGTCTGTCTATAGGCCTCATGTGTAGGTGTGTGTGTGTGTGTTTTTTTTTTTTTTTTTTTTTTTTTTTTTTTGGGGGGGGGGGGGAGGGGGGGTGGATTTAAGGGGAGATTAGGGGTCAATTCCATTATCCAAACTCCCCTCCTCTCTTGTGCTTGTGTGTCCTAATTAAGACCTCACTGACGACAGAAGTTTAATTCAATATCTCGTGGAAGCACAATTCAAAGCTCATTTTATATCTCTTGCAACTGGAATGTTGAATGGGCATAAGTCCCCCAAAAGTTGTTGTGCCGGAGGCTGACAGCAGGGAAACTTTATAGCTTTCTCTACAGGGGTCAGTTTCTCAAAAGAGAAGTTGTTAGCCTGTTAGCAACTTCGGTAGTTGCCAATGGGAAAATGCATGGAAAACAACAAAGTAGCTAATGTAGTAAGCAACTTTGGTTTTGAGAAATTCACGATTCAATTCGGCCTAGTGTCAGCGAAGCACAAGGCCCAGTGTTGCCAGATGTACGTAGTACGATAATCATCGTATTTGTACCATAATTTTGCCCATTTTGTCCTCTGTACGATCAAAAAAACATGATGTACGATAATTTCAGTCGTCATTCAGTTCATTTAAATGCCTTGAAATAACAATTTGGGTCTTGTACAATAATTTCCTCCCCAAAACGATAATTTTAAGGTTTTGGTACGATAATTCAACATTTTCCAACTGACAAGGCCACAAGCACAAGTAGAGGACTAGAGTTTGGGCAATGGAATGGACCCTAGGTGTGTATTGCTTCTTTCACAGAGAGACTCAAGCTCAGCCGTCATGAGGGCTTGCAAGTTAGTCGCAATTACTTCACTTTCACTGCCTTGTCATGTGGCGGCTCGGTTTGCAGGCCAAGAGAGCTCCGTCACAACCATCCCATTCAATATGTTGACAGTAGACCGGGGCCCACCCACAAATACTAGATTGATTTACAGTAAAGATGTATAATTTACGGTTAGTGAAGTGAAAGCCCATTTGGGAAACTCCAACTCCCATTATCATTGTGACACACAGCACACAAGTGAACGCTGCACACACTACACACAACAACATTGCATTTATGCCTCATCCGTGCAAGGGGGCAGGCCCCAGTGGCGCTCCAAGGGAGCAGTGCGGCGGGACGGTACCATGCTCAGGGTACCTCAGTCATGGAGGGTGATGGGGGAGAGCACTGGTTAATTACTCCCCCCACCAACCTGGCGGGTCGGGAGTCGAACCGGCAACCTTTGGGCTACAAGTCTGACGCTCTAACCGCTCACCCATGACTGCCCAGAAAGCTGGTGTGGTGAGAACATACCAGTCACTGATACAATGAGTACAGTAGCACTCCTTAGCCTACCACCCCCTCGTTTACTGTCGTGTTTGCTTGAATTTCTGGGGTCGTCCCGCCTTTATTATGAGAGCACAGTGTCGGGGTAGACAGCAAAACAGTGGGATAGACCCAAACCAAGCCAGGGGGGTACGTTTCTTGAAAGCGTAGTTGCTAGCCAGTTAGCAACTTGGGTAGTTGCCAATGGGACATTGCATTGCAACCAACAAGTAGCTGATGTAGTTAGCAACTACCGTTTTGAGAAATTCACCCCCGATTTTGAATAGTCTTGACATACTGTAGCATGCTGCGCTCCAACACTCCAGATGATGTTTTATTGGGCTATTTTAAGAGCTAATATGACGATCAAGTAGCAAATGTTGAGTATATTCAGAGACGGTCTTAACAAGCAACAGTATCTCTGGTATATTGTACTGCACCATGTTCCAGGCCTACATAAAAATGCCTGGATGATCCATCTAAATAAATATATAAAAAAATAAAAAAATAAAATGAAATTGATGAGGCAAATTGTGTAAGTTAAATTAAAGATGTTTTATTAATCAGTAGAAATCTGTACATCAGACACCTATGTAAACAGCACTTTTGCTTTTCATACCTGAATACTTACAGAAGAATAAATGCTCTCTCTTTTTATTGATTTGAGGATCTGTGTAAAAATAGATTTTTTTTCCTCTGACAAACGTAAAATAAAAACAAACAAAACAAAAAACACTGTCATCTGGCAATTCAATAAACAAACAAAAAAGAGTCTTGTTGGCATCACTAAGAAACAATAAATTACATCCCCTCAAAAAACACAAGCAAGCACATAAGTCTCAGGTTCTAAAAATGAATTAAGAGTCTACAAAAGTGTCCATTTATTTGTTTTCTAATAAGTTTGGGATTTCGTTTGGCATGGTGTGAGGTGGTTAAGGAGTTGCAGGGGCAAGAAAGAGGAATCCATATCTTCTAAAAACAATCTGTGATCATTCATGTTTTTTTTACTTGGATTTGTTAACTCTGAGAAGGTGGTAAATCTATTAATAGAAGAGCCCGATGAATGTATATTACCAGAATAATGAAGCTGTAAGACACTTCTATTAGGAGGTTTACCAGTCACTCGAAGTTCCTTGGTTAGCGGCCAAATCGCCAAGGCCACATGGCACAGCCCTGCTCCCCAAGGCGATGATGTCACAATGGGTCCTCCATTACGTGCTCTGGTTGCCATGGTTTCCTCGGGGAGAACAAGCCCTTCTCTCCTCCAGTGATTAAGGCCACAGAGTAAGAAGGCCATGACTAATCATCAATTAACACTACTAAAACAAAATCCAAAATGTAAAAGTGTTTTAAGTTAAGTCCTTGAGATTCTCTGTTCTACATAAACTTGCCTCACTGGTCCGTCTCAAGATCCTTTCCTTTCCTGGGTAACAATCAGATCCCGTCAGTCAGTCATCATCTGGAACTTGAGGAGCCAATGCAATGCAGTACCCTGGTTTCACCAGTAGGTGGAGGCAAAGTGTCTCTTCATTGTTGTGCCTCCTTTTTTGTCAATGGGCTGGCTTGTTTTCCCATTGTCCCAACCAGCAATTACCAGCAACAGAACCAGCTGGTAGACACTCATCAAGGCTCCTTTCTTACCTCAGTTGTCCCCTTGCGTCTCCTTCGTCCTCCTCCTTACAATGAATAAGAATCAGCAACAGTTGTGGAACAATTGCACACAGGGCCCAAGGGAAAAAAAACAGAGCGGGTCCCCTATACAACTTGCCAAGGTCATAATAGGACCCCCACCACCACTACGGCAGGGCCCTGGGCCAAGGGCCAAAGGCCCTGCTCGCCCCCACCCTATATCTCCGATCATCACAGTCCCAAAGCTTCTATAGGCTTTCCATATTCCCATCCCTTTTCCTCTGCGTTTCTCTCATCCCCTCTCTTCTCTCCTCTTCATCCCCCTCCTCCCAATCATCTTCTCCAGTGACTACCTCTCCTCTCCCTTTCTTTCGCTTTCCATCTCGGTCTCCTCCCACTCGTCCCTTCATCCCTCTCTCCTCTGATCCCTCCCTCTCTCTCCTCCATCGTTAGCCTGGCTCTCACGCAGACCCTTCGAGCTTCGTGCATCTTCGTTAAACTTCGTGAGCTCGCACAACCATCGTGAGAACCAGGTTACTCCATCGTATCCTGCTCTTTGAATGCCACTTCTCCTAATCTCCTTCATCCATCACCCCATTTCTGGAACTCCTCTGTCCTCCTCCTCCTCCTTCTCCAGCTCTCTAAGGGCCTTTCCCAATTGTATTTTTCTACCCCTACCCCTTACCCCTACCCCTACCCCTTACCCCTCCAAACGGAGTCTGCCTGTCCGAACCCCTCCTTTTTGAGGGCTACAAAGCCCTCCCCCTTACCCCTACCCCTCTGCCTTAACGACTATTGGGATACCCCTACCCCTACACAAAATGGAGGGGGAGGGGTAAGAGGTAGGGCCAAGGGGTGAATTGAGATTGGGCCTATTGTCACGAAGCGCCCTGGCTTCCCATCTCTCCCTTCTCCTCGGCTTCTCCTTCTCCTTCTCCTCCCACTCGTCCTTCATCCGTTCCTCCTTCTGTGATGATCTCCTCTTCTTCTTCTTCTTCTTCTTCTTCTTCACCTCCTTCCTCTATTCCTTTCCGTTCTTGTCCTCCTCCTTCTCCTCCTCCTGTCCTGCGCTCCTTAAGAGCCGCCAGCAGCACCTATGAGCGGGAGAGAGCGAGAAAGAGAGAGAGAGAGAGGGGGGGGGGATGAATTTGACTGAAATATCCACAGAAGTAATTGAAACTTAAAAAAACGTGCCGCATCGATTATGGAACTTGCCGCATTGAATTGAATTGTCCATGCCCCACATTGCATTGCATTGCCGAATCGATTATTGTTGACACCACTGATAGACAGTACCTTGAGCACGGTGTTCTCCGCCAGTAGGCCCTTCGAGGCCTCTGCCAGCTCCTGCAGCCTCCTGACGGCCTCCCCCAGCTCGCGGCTCTTCTCCCTCCTCCTCTCCTCCAGCTCGTCCCCTCGCCTCCTCAGCTCCCCGTTCTCCGTAACTAGCGCCCGCGCCTGGAGAGCAGCAGTGTTAGTTATTATTATCACATGTTTACTACGCCGTGGGCAGCCTTGGTCTAATGGTTAGGGAGGTGGACTTGAATTCAGGGGGTTGCAAGTTGGAATCCCACCCTTCAAGTTTTGGCAAAGGACGCGCTCAACTTCTTGGAAAAACGAAAGTCTTTGGGTGCGCGATAAAATGTATCAACTTAAGGAAGAAAAAATCCGCACTCACAAACTGCGTCTCATTATTTATTTATATTACCACCATGTCCAAAAAGCAAAGGCGTTTCGGCTATCAAGCCTTCATCAGTGCGAGGTACCACTTGATAGCCGATACGCGTTTGCTTTTTGGACATGGTGGTAATATAAATAAATAAGACGCAGTTTGTGAGTGCGGATTTTTTCTTCCTTAAGTGGAATCCCACCCTTACCTCTCCCTATACCTCCATTCTACCGCCAAACTCTGCAAGTTGGCAGATGCATGCACATAGGGATTTGCCCACATGATGGACTAATAATACATATTTTCACATGCAACCACAAAACCAAGTATTGGGGGCAAAAACGGGTGCAAGCTCATAAAGAACTTTTGAGATATTGAGACAGCAGACAGTATTACTATACTGAAAGACAGTATTAGTAACAGATGGCTTTTACTCAAAGTCTAGGGGCTGGCCCCAAGTAAAGTGCCGTACAGGAAATGACCTCACCTGCAGGGCCAGTGCTCGTCGCTCGCGCCACACGGCGGCCAGCTGTTCGGACAGGCGCCCGCGGGCGCGGTGCAGGGCTCGCACCTCGCCACGCAGGGCACGCACCTCCGCCTGCAGCAGAGAGGGGACGCCGTGGAATGAGGAGGACGACGCGGACGAGGAGAAAGAAGAAGAGGAGGACGACGAAGAGGAAGACATGGAGAACGGAGATCGGAGGAAGGAAGTAGGGTCATCGCTGTCCGCTGTTGTTCCGGGGTGATGGGGGTCTTGGTCTGGCGTAGGGGCGCCGTGTGTGTGGTCCTTGTGGTCGTATTCGGAGGTGTGTGAGAGGATGAAGCGCAGCAGGTTGGGGAGGGTGAAGCGCGAGTCGTCAGGGAACTTCACACTCTGGTGTTTCCTGAGAAAGAGAGAGAAAGAGAAAGAGAGAGAACGTGAGCAAGGTTTTGTGCCTTATTTGCCAATAGTACAGTGGAGACATGACGGGAAGAGAGCGCGCGAGAGAGAGACGGGGTAGGGTCGGGAAATTACCCAACCCAGGGTCTCCATGGAGAGAAAGAAAGAAACAAACAAAGAAAGAAAGAAACAAACAAACAAACAAAAAAGAAAAATGGAGGAAAGGAAAGATGAATGACGTGACAAAGAAACAGAGAAAACTTCTCACCTGTGTCTGGGGAAGAGCAGGATGGTGGGGAAGTGGTCCACCATGAGCTCCCAGGGCAGGTCGTTATTGGCAACATTCACCCTGGCAACCACAACAGCACATAAACAAACCATCGGCACAAAAAAAACACAAAGGGGAAAAACAACAGTTATAAACAAAAGCTAATTTTTGCCACAGCAAGTTTCAAATGTCCTTTCAGCGAACGTGTATCTGCATCACATGTACTTAATGTTATGCACCTTCACATGAAATATGACATATTTTGTAATGGAATCTTAGAAAATACATTTGCAATACAATGAAGTTATATTCAAGGGACCTAAAGAAGGTGGGGTCTGTTTTAAAGGTGGCTGCCTTCACTATAGGCATGAAGTGCAGGCCCTCAGAGGACTTTTACGGCCCTCGGATGAATTTGAAGTGGACCCTCGAATGAAAAAGGTTCCCCACTCCTGCTGTAAAGCATAGAATTTACTCTCAGAATCGTAACCCAAATTGCACTTGGGCCTACTTGCTGGCCTGTTTTCATGTGATCTGTCTCATTTTTTAGCCTTATGCCACCGCAAATATACTGAAGCCCTCGAAGGTACGATATCACTGATATAGATGATTTAGAGGGGGGCGCTGTGGCGCAGCGCGCTAAGCCCCCCATATTTGGGCTTGCCAGGTTAGAATCCGGCCTGGGTCATTTCCTAGCCCTACCCTGTCTCTCTCTCCCAGTCATTTCCTGTCCTCTCTTCACTGTCACTATCAAATGAAGACATAAAAAGCCTCCCAAAAAATAAAAAAAAACTATAGATTATGACTTAGATCGGACTGAGGGAGCGTCTTACCTGGCTACGATGAACCTGCTGTTAGACTGCAGGAGGCGGGCCAGCTGGATGAGGACATGATTGAGAACACTGCAGAATCCACACCAGGTAGTGTAGTACAGCAGCAACACATCCTGAGGAGATGGGGAGAGAGAGAGAGAGAGAGAGAGAGAGAGAGAGAGAGAGGGAAAGAGAGAGAGAGAAAGAGAGATTCGAAATGTCTTTATTTAGAACCGTTTACCAATCATACATTATAATGACCACATATACAATCCCACGTCCCACCTTTATATTTTCATTGTCAGCTCACCACCCTCCGCTACCCCACTAAACATTTGAAAACTTAAATATACATCATCAAAACTTCAGCCTACATCATTAATGTCAGGGAGTGGCAGAGAGAGAGAGAGAGAGAGAGAGAGAGAGAGAGAGAGAGAGAGAGAGAGAGAGAGAGAGAGAGAGAGAGAGAATAGATGTGAGGGGCTAGGGGGAAGGAAAGATGGAGATGGTGAGAGGAAAGAAAGGAAAATGCATTTGGTCACAGAGCACTCTCTTAAGTGTTGGATTAACACTTCATTTTTCATTGTGTTCACTTCTTACCCGTTTAGGGTCCATGACGATCTCCAGGAAGGTGTCAGTGGTCACTTCCTGAATGAGGGATTGTGGGAGTTGTGGTCTTTTGTCCCCCACCAGATGCCTCTTAAGATGGCTGTGTGTTGTGCTGAAGTTCCGGATAAAAGGCTCTGAAGAGTGGAAAAAAGGAACAGAAACAAAAGGAACAGGATAATGAAATAGTTAGCATTGGTGTCAACAATAATCGATTCGGCAATGCAATGCAATGCGGCAAGTTCCAGAATCGATGCGGCAAATTTTTTAAAGTTTCAATCACTTCCGTGGATATTTCAGGAGCAAATGAATGTTAAATTAAATAAAAGCACTTCAAAGCGTTGAAAACGGCAAGACTGATACAGAAAGCAGCCAATAAAATGTTGCTCAGTATCTGACTACTTGTATTGCCTCATCATGACTGATGAAACATTTGCTTTGCTTTCAGTAGAAATGTAATGCATTGCAATGCATTGTTGAATTGAATCGAATCGCTACCTCCCGAAACGTAATCGAATCGTGAGGGCAGTGCCAATGCACACCACTAATAGTAAGGGGATGGCTATACGAGTTGTCATTCATAAGGAACAACAAGAGAACACAAAATCTCCTTTTCTTAAATGTTTTACAGAAACCAAACCATGCTTCGGTCACATATTTGCTAAGACCGATATGTACGACATCAATATCCTGGTGAATGAGGAGTAAGAGAAAAGACATTTTTGGGTCCCACTTTCATACCTAGTGATTTGGTAAAGCTTGAAGATTTGAAGAGGAAATGGGGAGGAAGGATGGAAGGAGGAAGGATGAAGGGAGGATGAAGAGGGAAACAAAAGAAAAGAAAGAGAGAGAGAATAAGACATTTTTTGCCACACATTAATACCTAGTGAATCTCTGAGGCTTCCCCGGTGATCCAGCACGTAGTGCGTCTCGTCCTGTAGATCCACGATGGCGGCGAAGGTGCGCCCGCTGAAGTCGCTCCGGTTGTGCTTGCCGTGGCTCCCCTCCTTCGCCACCGCCCCCAGCCGCGCCGCCAGCTCCCAGTGCAGGTGCGAGTCCAGCAGGTAGAACCGCAGCGTCTTATTGGTCCGGCAACGCAGCCCCACGATCCCGTCCAGGGGACAGTCTTCCGCCTCAAGCGCTTCCCCCTCCGGCGAAAGCAGAGTGGAGGATGATGAGGAAGAGGAAGAAGAAGAGGAAGAAAAAGAGCGAGGCGGCTTGTTCAAGGAGTCTGGAGGCGGCTGCCGCGTCGAGGCGTTCGACGACGTGGAGGATGACGTTGTAGTAGTGTTGGTGGTCGATGGGTAGGTGTAGTTGCCCGGCCGGTGCAGCAGGGGGCGACAGCAGGCGCTGTAGTGGCTGAAGGGGCTGTAAGCGTTCCTCAGGTGGCTGCAGGTGGGGGCCAGGAGGACGGGCAGCGGGGGCGAGTGCGTCTGGGCGTGCTGGGTGAGCCGCGTGCCCGATGCCGACAGGTGGCGCAGGTAGGACTCCAGCGCCGCCTCCAGCTCCAGAACGGAACACCTCGCCGACGCTGCCGACCCACCACCACCACCACCATTACCACGGTTACCACCACCCTGGTAACCAATGTCACCACGGTTACCATCCCCACCATCATTGACTCCTGAGCTCTCTGTCCTTGTTCCATCCAGGGAAGACAGGTTGGAGGAGGAGGAGGAGGAGGAGGAGGAGGCGGAGGCGGAGGAAGGCGTTGACGAAGGTCCCTCGGAGCGGTTCAGGCAGAGCTCGCACACGTTCTGGCCAGAACCGGACACGGAGCTCCAGCCGGGAAGCATGAGGCTGTTGCAGCAGAGTGGGCCAGAAGAACCAGGACGGGGGGCTCTGGACTGGGATGATGAGGAGGAAGAAGAGGGGTCTGGGGTCCGTGGGGGAACGTCGCTCTCGCGGCAGGAGTGGTAGCGCACGGCAATGTCCGCCATCTGAGAGGAGATGACATCAGAATTTGACAGCATTGACATCAGCATTTACTGTACACAGAATTTCTTTTTTTAAAGTATTTTTTGGGGCTCTATTATTACAGGACAGTATGAGAGTAGACAGGAAATTATTTGGAGAGAGAGATGGGGTAGGGCCAGGAAATTACCCTGGCTGGACTCAAACCGGGGTCCCAAATGTGGGGGGCTTAGCGCGCTGCACCACAGTGCCCCCCCTGTACATACAATTTCATTCAAAGAAATTTAGGTGTGAGAGTGGTTCATGAGGGATGGCCAATGATCTTTGAAGAATTTAGAACGTGTTGGCACTAGGGCCGACTTCAGGCAACTCCACAGGCCGACAAGGATTGACCTTAGTATAAAAACCCTTTATTAATCCATGGGCATTGTTACAAAGATAAAACCGCGGTTTTAAAACACACTCTAAATGAAAGGACTTTAGTCTTCTTACTTCAAGAGCACCCACACAGTTTGGAGTTTACTAATTTGGAGAACAAGAGCGCTCAGTCAACCTTTTCTGTTTGATCTTTGAAGAATACCTGGAGGACCTTCTGTTGTTACAGCACAAGCAAGATACATTTTTGCGCTCTGGGGTGGTTTTTGGTTGGCCTTCACTGACTATGCTTTTAATCAGTCTTGTGGTGGTTTCGTAACTGTACCACTCTTGAAACCACAAAAAGTGCATCAGTCAATAAGATTCCAAAGTGTTTTTGATTTGGCAACCTTACCCGATTTAAAACTTACTTGACTTTTAGACGACCTGATTGAACTACGTAGGATGGCAATATAAGCCAGTCCTTGATGGCTTAAGCATTTTTGTTTACCGATTTCCTGATTTCTCTTTTCCTAAAACCTGATTGGCCATTAGATACCAAAGTGGGCGGGTGCTGACCTGGTGGTGCAGCGGGTGATTGGGCCGCAGCGGGTCATGTGGCAGGAAGAGCAGCAGGGCCGGCCCCTTGAGCAGCTCCTGCTGCAGGCTGCGGCTCTTGGCCCCGCTGGAGGGCAGCCAGGGCAGCAGGCTCTCGCGCTGGGAGAACACCCAGCCGCAGATCTCCTCCGCCGTGAAGTTACGCTCCCACCGCGGGAAGATCTGATAGGGGAGATGGGGGGAAAATAATAATTATTTATTACACAGGAAATGTTAAATCTAACAGAAATGTGGAGGACATGTAGAGGTACAGTAAGAGTGCGGCTGCAGAGGTCCATCATGAAATGAATGCCAGTGTCTCACCAGAGAGGAGTTGAAGTGCCTGTGGAGATACACGGTCTCGTCCTGTTGGACAGAGATGGCCCCCGCCACCTCTTTATTGGTCACCACACCAAAACGCACCACCCCCTGAAAATCTGGACCAATCAGGGAGCAGCAAAGAAGGACAACACAATTTAGTTTTTTTTAACTGTCCTAGTGTCAAGTCATGTCACGTTCTCACCTCTTTTGAAGGCTTAGTTGCTGTGTAAGGTTGTGATATGGTTGTGATATGGTTGTGATATGGTTGTGTGATGAAAGTGTGTCATGTCATGTGGTGTTCTCACCTCTCTTGAGGGCCTGCAGGGCTGAGGAGAGGAAGGTGACGTAACCAGGAGGCTGAGGGGAGGAGTTGAACTCAAAGAAGCCCACCACACCAGTCTGGATAGACGGGCAGAGAGAGAGATAGAGAGAGCAAGAGGGAGAGAGATTTTTAAAGGCGCTTTATTTTAACAACCAGAAAATATCCCATTTACAAACCCATACTACACAATCAAATCATGTAAAGAAAAAAACAAACCCAGAGTGAGAGAGAGAGAGAGAGAGAGAGAGAGAGAGAGAGAGAGAGAGAGAGAGAGAGAGAGACAATATGATACTTTATTCAAAAGCCCTTATAAAAAATTACAGTGACACCAAGCAAATGGAAATCTAAGTAAAGAAAAAAAAAATTCACATCCCCATCTCTCACGGATCATAGTCAATGATCAATGATGGGACTGTAACCATTACACTGTAAAAAAAAAAAGCTGTGAGTAGCTTGTAATGTAATGTACTTTAGTGTAATGTAATGTACTTTACTCTCAATTGTATGTGTTTAAGTCAGACACCCTGACAAGACAGACCATGAGGTACCTTTGGGGCTTTTTAAATGTTCCATTGTTGCTCCTGTCAACAAGTGGCCTAGATCAGTCAGCGACAATACCGCGAGTCGGAATGGTGGAGACTCCTATTGTTCTCACACCGCTTTACACAAATGACTTAGGGGCAGCTTAGCAGCATGCAAATACTCAGACGCACTGCGCACATATCGTACGCACACACATGTACACATACGTACACACACGGACACACATACGTACACACACGCACAAACACAATAGCGACCTTGGGTTCCTTGAAAGGCACTACATAGAACAAAGTTATTATTATTATCGTCATTATTATTAAAATTAAAGAAAGAAAGAAAGACAGAAAGAAAGAAAGAAAGAAAGAAAGAAAGAAAGAAAGAAAGAAAGAGAGAGAGAGAGAGAGAGAGAGAGAGAGAGAGAGTGAATTATGCTAAAAATCTCTCTTTTAACTCTAAATGCTTTAACAACACAACACTAAATGGTCATTGGTCATTGGACAATAAACTTAAGAGATAGACAAACAGAGAGAGAGAGAGAGAGAGAGAGAGAGATACAGAGAGAGAGACAGAGAGAGAGAGACAGAGAGAGAGAGACAGAGACAGAGAGACAGAGAGACACAGGGAGAAGCAAACTATTCGCAGTTTGCAGAGGACAACAACACCACATCATATTACTCACCAAACTAGTTTGCCAGGTCAGGAGCTTTGTTGTGTACAGTATTGTGTGGGTGTTCAAGCTAGTGGTCTTATCTTTCTGCATCACTGCACCACCGCCGCAATGGGTCATGTACTAATACACCCCTGTTTCTTAACCCATTGAGGCCTCAGCCACCTGCAAAAAAAAACGCCTGCTAAATACCTAAGCCCTCAGCCTATAAAAACCTAAATATCTCAACCTCCACAGCACATAAAAACGTGAATTAGAGTGTGCATTAGATTAGAATGTGTTCATTAAGCTCTAACAGACCCAGAATTTTCTTCTTTTTAAAAAAAAATCAAAAATGTCATGAGCCTGAATTCTGTGTCTATGTCATTCCAGGCGCCTAGGTCAATGCAGCCTATATAACGCAGCATCCAGCATCAATGGGTTTCACTGATGGGTCGGGACCCGAAGGTGGGTCGCGGAGCTGTGGTGTAAAAGTGTATTAACTCACCCTTTAACTGGCAGTCACAAACCTGAGACAATATTTGAATACATGACTGTCATGTCAGAGAGAGAGCGAGAGAAACATTGTTGATACTCTTCTTCAGTAGTTACAGTAAATTACATTACATTGCACTTAGCTGACACTTTCATTTATTCAAAGCGACTTACAACTATTCTTTTTCAGGGTATTGGTTACAGGCCCTGGAGCAGTGTGGGTTATAGGTGCCTTGCTCGAGGGCACTTCAGCCTTGGATGGACATGTAGGGAGAGGTCAGGGGGGATTCAAACCGGCAACCCCTAGATTGTAAGACCAACTCTCTAACCACTAGGCCACAGCTGCCCCACCACTAGGCCACCGCTGCCCCGTAATTGATAGACATGTTGAAATGCATGTTTATACTGTATTTTTATGATAAGAATTAATTGAACTTGAACACTAATACGGTCAATATACCTACGGTATGTCACATGCAAACACTCCTGAAAGCAACCCAGTTTCGACGATGAAACAAAACAAAAAAACTGGGTCACTCACAACACAATGACCGTGGAAAACTGTGGATCTCAAGAGTATTCCAGTTAAGAACCACCGCTATTCACTGCACCTGACCAAGCCTTGGATGGACATGGTATAAATACAGCTTATTGAATGCCATGATTTTATTTGCAGTTAAAGGAGTATGCCACTATTTTGGTACTTAAAGGATAGTTCCGGCGTAAAATGAAAGTTTCACCATCGCTTTCCCATGCCACATAATGTATCTAATGATGAGCCATTCCGGGCAATGCCGCGCCGTTATGGAGTTAGCTAATTTTAAGCTTTTTGGTGAAAAACGCAGCCAACGCATCACGGCGGGGCCAATTATAAACCTATTCTTTTCTGATGTTTCCCCGCTATAAACAACTTCAAAAACGCTACACACTTCATCACAAAGGTCTCGTCAATCAAACCGAGGCACAGAGAATGTCATCGGACCACACAATCTTTCACTGGCCAGTGTTTTCAGAGGTGTCTCACTGTTGCAACTCTCTGACCCGGATGCCAGGGCGCGCGAGGTCAGAAGGACCATTACGCAACGGAGGAGGGCTGGAGGAATTTATAAAGTCGTACTAGAAGTACTCTTACAGATGTAAGTACACCACCAGTGGTGTGTTATTACAAAGCTGAATCCATGTTATATTATACCGTGTTGCAATTACTTTGTAAGAGTAGTCTGCCTACCTGTACTCTCCATGCAACTCTTCAAATCTGCTGCCTGCACACACGGTAGTAGCGATCCCTCCGGGTTTTTACGCCAGTTTCGTCCACTTCTAATGCTATTAGCCATTCCCGTAATATGGCTGGTTTAGACAGTGGCAGTCGGTGAAAACAGTCGGGGTTCCAGCTTTTCATTTTACGGTCGTAGCCGGTGCGAACCGCGGACCATGTTTAGCCTACCTAGCCACCTGATTGAGTAGCCTGCATCCGGGTCAGAGAGTTGCAACAGTGAGACACCTCTGAAAACACTGGCCAGTGAAAGATTGTGTGGTCCGATGACATTCTCTGTGCCTCGGTTTGATTGACGAGACCTTTGTGATGAAGTGTGTAGCGTTTTTGAAGTTGTTTATAGCGGGGAAACATCAGAAAAGAATAGGTTTATAATTGGCCCCGCCGTGATGCGTTGGCTGCGTTTTTCACCAAAAAGCTTAAAATAAGCTAACTCCATAACGGCGCGGCATTGCCCGGAATGGCTCATCATTAGATACATTATGTGGCATGGGAAAGCGATGGTGAAACTTTCATTTTACGCCGGAACTATCCTTTAATACAGTTAAAATCGTTGGCTGGGGTTTATAAAGGTGGTAAAGTGTCTTATTTTTCATGTTAAGCCTTGTCTTGCTTTAAGACAAGTTAAAAGAGGGAGCATGTCGCTAAGCTAGTGAAAGTCAATGGATCCGTTTAGCATGCTACAATGCTACACGGATCCATTGACTTTCACTAGCTTAGCGACATATTCCCTCTTTTAACTTATCTTAAAGCAAGACAACGCTTAACATGAAAAATAAGACACTTTACCACCTATATAAACCCCAGCCAACGATTTTAACTGTATTAAGCCCCAAAATAGTGGCATACTCCTTTAAGCATATTGCATCCTGTGTTCTGCTTTTTTTGCACATCTTTGAAACGTAACACGAGGCACTGTGTTGTTTTTGAAAAAAAAAAACATCTACAATGCCTACACGAAGAACATTCACTTAAACCCTTTCCCTCTCTCTCTCTTACTAATAGAGGTGAAAGATTTTGTTCTAGTGTTCTCAGATCCAGCTAGATTGCCTTGAAGAGAATGCCTGCCAGATAATAGCTGGATTATTTGCCAAGTGGGTCTTATATAATAATGAAATCGTGAGTGGTGATTTCAAGGCACAGTAACTGCCGTTTCTAGCCAACTTCACATTACCTTCAAAAGCTTTCTTTCAAAACCGTCCAAAAACAATCCCCACAAAAGAGTGGAGTCTGGTTACTTGGTAGAACAGGCTTTCTACAGCATCTGGTTTTAAAAAAACAAAAAAACAAAGATGCCCTTCTTTCAAATTTGATCTACAAGGAGAGATGGAGACCAAGGAGAGAGGGAGAACAAAAGAGGCGGATGTAGCCGTTCTAAACTTCTTGGAACACACAGCTCCCGTGTTGACATCAAGTCGTTATTAGTAAACACAAGGTATAAATGGTACAGACAGGACAAGTACGTACCTCGTGGTAGGAGAGGAAGTCTCTGAGTACGGCCCTGGAGGGCAGGTAAGTCAGAGGGTTGATGACCTTCTGGATGAACCTCTCTAGGTAGAGAGCAGTGAAGGGACCCTTATAGTCTATGGGCCCGAACCTGGAGGAGAGAGAGAGAGAGAGAGAGAGAGAGAGAGAGAGAGAGAGAGAGAGAGAGAGAGAGAGAGAGAGAGAGAGAGAGAGAGAGAGAGAGAGATACAGAGACAGAGACAGAGACAGAGAGACAGATACAGAGACAGAGACAGAGAGGGACAGAGAAAGGAAGAAAGAAAGAAAGAAAGAAAGAAAGAAAGAAAGAAAGAAAAAGCAAAAAATCCAGAAAACAGAAATACGATGGGTGAGGCGTGGAAGGAGGGAGAGTTGGACACATGGACATTTTGATGCATGTACGTGTGCAAATACAGTATGTAGGAGCTCAAACAAATTATACAGTCAGCCCAATCGTCTGTTGCATAACAGGGTACAGGTAGACATTCTTGTATATCAAATCAACCGGTTCAGCTGTTGCTGCTCCACCTATGGAACCGGTTATCATTTGCTAAAAATAAACGCATTACACCCATTTGACTCAGGGTCCATCCTCCTTGCAGCATCTGGACATCTTGGTGCGTAGGCGTGTGTGTCTGTGTTTGTAGGCAGGAGAAAGAAAGAAAGAAAGAAAGTGTGTGTGTGTGTGTGTGTGTGTGTGTGTGTGTGTGTGTGTGTGTGTGTGTGTGTGTGTGTGTGTGTGTGTGTGTGTGTGTGTGTGTGTGTACCTCCTGTAGTAAAGGTGCATGATGGGGTATTGGTAGAAGTTTTTCTGCCGTCTGCATCTGCCCTGATTCCACCAGCAGTTTATTGCAACAAACAGCACCTGCAGGAAACGACAGAACACCACATAATGTAGCGCAACAGCATTAATGCTAGTCAAGTGCGACCACAACAATTCCAGGGGTGTGTTTCTCGAAAGTCTAGTTGCTGGCCTGCTAGCAACTTGGGTAGTAACCAATGGGAAATTGCAATGAAAACACAACAAAGAAGCTAACGTAGTTAGCAACTATGGATGAAGTACAAGTAGTCTTACTGATGTCATAACAACACCAGTGGGATGATATATATATATATATATATATATATATATACACACACACTACTTCTACTTGATACAACTCTCAAGAACTGTGTGGTGATGTGAACTACATAGCATCTACACTACCGTTCAAAAGTTTGGGGTCACCTTCATTTTTCCAGTTATTTGTTTGCAATTCAAGTCGCAAACATCTTTTGAATAGCTTGAAATGGAATAATGGAAAGTACTGAACAGCCACAGGTGAAAAAGGGTTTGATTATTGTGATAATGCATGGAACTATTGGAAAGCTCAGTGTCTGCCCTTTCCAATGGTGGGTGTATGACATTTGTTGAGTTGCCACCGCGTCCACAAATTCAAGTCAAAGTAGCTGCATGATTTTCTAGCCATCAGAATGAACCTACTTATGAATGTACGATCCATTGTCTCAGCGATGTTTTACTGTGCAAGCCAGTGCCATACATCGTTGGAGAGTGTAGATTCTCCTCTTTCAAATGATGTGTATATCATCCTGCATTGTATGAATTGACAGGAGGAGCAGACATCAACTTTTGCATGCATGGGGCTCATAGAACTCATGGGCAATTCTAGACCTCATCTCATCCAAGGAATGAATCTGTAGAACCGCAACTGGCTATTATTAATGCCAAAGGAGTCTACACTTTGATTAGTACACCAGACTAGACACTACCTTAGTAAAGGTACACTTTGATTAGTCAAAAGTTAGTGATACATTTTGGTTTGTCTATACAAGTAAATCCATTCAACAGTTACTTTTTCCAATATCAAATTGCTTATTTGTTGCATGCATTATTTTCAAAGAACAGTTACTCTATACACTGACTTTATACCAGAACTGAAATTGAAAAGGAATAAGCTTAACTGTCAGAAAGACGCATTGTGGCAGGAAAATGTGGTGACCCCAAACTTTTGACCAGTAGTGTACATAAAAAACATAAGTACATTCAGGGCTTTAAATGAGCACCTGCCAACTGGCCAGAAGCTGGTGAAAAGAAAAAATACAAGCAACATTGACCCATTAGTTAGTGTGGGTTTGGCTAGTATTCTTACCATCTACTAGCCATTTTGGTTGGTGATGATAACAGTTCATTTAGAACCCTTGTAACATTGTAATGCTACAATGTTACCAGGGCTCATCTACTAGCCATTTTGGCTGGTGATGAAAAAGGTTAATTTAGAGCCCTGTCCAAAGGCTGGTGAAAAAATATTTTGGTCTGGTGGTAGAGAACACCAACTTGCTAGCCACTTTGACCAATTAGCAAGTGTGTGTTTGGCTAGTAAGATAGACATTTTTTTAGTTTAGTTTATTTGATAGGGACAGATGATGCATAACATGTAGGTTGCATAACAACCAAACAGCAAGCATCATAGCATTTATAGCCAAAAGCTAATTTCCAATGCCCGTCCCTAGAAAGGCTTTTAAAACAATACAATAGCAGCAATAACAATAAAACAATAGTATCATAAAAAACAGCCTATACACTCATTCAGTCCAATCATTCATTTTTGAAAACTATCAATCATACTTAAATTTGGTGTATATTCTTCCATCCATCTCATGCATTCACTAAACATCATAGTCACATTTCCTACCAATCCTACATCTGTCCTGTACTTACTGTTATGTATTCTTACACGTTATCACCCACACAATACACACACACGCGCACACACACTCATAAAATCAGCCCCATCCCCCCACCCACCCCCAACTCACACACACCATATCAACTGCCTATCTACTAGCCATTTTGGCAGGTGATGGCAAAAGTTGATTTTGGGCCCTGAATGGAGGGTTATGTTATGCTAACATAATGTAATGGTTACTGGGGCTGAGTTGAGTGGATGGACACCCTCTTGATTTCACATCATGGCAGAGTGGTGACAGATCTTCCAGCCAGCTAGTCACTGGTGCCAAGCACAACAGTTGCACAAACCACACGCCCAGCTGTACACAACGGATGCAAAACACACTAAACAGACAAACATGCAAATACACACACACACACAAGGGAGCAAGCGTGCAAGCAAGGGCACACACACGCGCGCACACACACACACACATACAAGTGAGCATGCACGCGCCGCGCACGCGTGCACACACACACACAAAAACCAGATACAAATGAAGCAGGAGCATTACGACCGCCAGCTGCCTCTGGTCTGGCGCGCACACACACACACCCACCCACACCGACCTCGTCTCCAATGTGTAGTGTGCGCACCAGAGGACCAGCGACACACACACACAGTCTCTCTCTCTCTCTCTCTCTCTCTCTCTCTCTCTCTCTCTCTCTCTCACTCTCTCTCTCTCTCTCTCTCTCTCTCTCTCTCTCTCTCTCTCTCTCTCTCTCTCTCTCTCTCTCTCTCTCTCCTCACCTCGTCTCCGATGCGCTGGGCCACTATCTGCAGCTGGTCCCGGGCCGCCATGGAGTGTGCACACCAGGGGGCGTAGTAGAAGACCAGCGAGACGTCCGCTAGCCCCCGCAGCCGCTCCACCTGCTCCAGCTGACCCAGGTACAGGTCCACCACGGGGGCGTCGCCCGCGAAGAAGCGCACCGGTGCCGGGGCCTGAGCCACCACATTCTTCGCCCGACTGAGGAGGAGAGGAGAGGAGAGGAGAGGAGAGGAGAGGAGAGGAGAGGAGAGCAGAGAGGAGTAGAGTAAAGTAGAGTAAAGTAGAGCAGAGTAGAGCAGAGCAGAGTAGAGTAGAGCAGAGAGGAGTAGAGTAGAGTAGAGTAGAGCAAAGTAGAGCAGAGTAGAGTATAGCAAAGTAGAGCAGAGTAGAGTATAGCAAAGTAGAGTAGAGTAGAGTAGAGCAAAGTAGAGTAGAGTAGAGCAGGGAAGATGATGAGAGAGACAGAGAGAGTGCCAGGTTACATGCTGAACAACTGATTTCGAATTAAGGTCGGATGTGTTGTTGAAAATGTGACAGAACCATGGCAAGGTGCACTCACAAACTACCAACAGGATGTGCTGAGATGTGTTAGTACAGTTCAAACTTCTCTCCACCCAAAACCTTGAGATGTTTACACCTGGTGTTTGATTGGGCCTCTGTTAATTATTGCACCAAACAGTCAAAGCTGGTTATGCTGGTTATTCAGTAAACTACTGGTTTCAACATAAAACTCCCTTCAATATACTGTGAAGGCCATCTACAGAATTTCGAGTTGGAAAAAGATATCAAGTAAATGTGTAGGATTGTGAAGAATGTAGAATGTGCAGAGAACGTACCGTATGCTCTGCCAGTTTTCATTAGAAATTGAAGTTGGCTAAACAATTGCATTGTCCAGTTTGACATCGTCGCACCCTCTTGTGTTCAAACATTCAGCTAGAAGTCTTTTATTTAATGCTGTTCGGGGCTCTTTACTACTAGGACACGTCAGTTGTCACCAACTTGAAGAGTGACAGCAAACAAAACATCAACTAGCAAACATAGCTAATTACTAGATGTTGTGCTCACAAGGACATGCCGACCATAGCCTATTAGTTCTAACTCCCTGCCCAAATAACTATGAAAAGTGCTGAAAACCTGCTGATGTCTAGAAATATCTAGATTATGAGCTGAACTCAACGGAACGAAGATTAGCCTTCTGTCTCTAACGTAGACATGCTATGGGCATGTCACGTCTGTTCAAATCCAGTTTTGTTGACAAAAGATCTGTTACTGTGAGCAGTGCAAAGCAAACTCAACGGAATAAACGCGGATGCAAGGGTGAAAACTCACCTGCAGGTTAATTTGACCGCTAATATGAGGAGTACACCGAGGAGGATGGCTCCACAGAACAAGTCGGGTCTCCGGGCCATCAGTTTCGCCGCCTGCCGGAGATACTCCCTCGAGCGGCGCAGCATTACAGATCGTGCGCCGTCCCTCCCATTTATTCTCCCCGGTGTGCCAACATTTGCCTCGAGGGGGGTGGGAAAGGGCCCGGTCACTCTCGCGAATTGGCCGGGTGACTAGCACAGTGACCCGCCGGTGATATTACAACAACGATCACTCAAATACATATTGGACCAACCTTTCTTCCCCACGTAGTCTTAACACTTCCGCTTAGGTAAAGAACGCAACCCCGGGTAAGGGAAGATCTGCACATATCAAACATTGTACAAACGTTTGTATTGAATGCTTAGTCCATAATCTTAAAACTATGGGGTGATATGACAAGGACTGTTTTACTGGAGCGCTACGCGTAATGTTGCAAGGCCAGTGTCCAAAATATTACACAAATAAGTCTTGATATTCAAAAAACGAACCTCTTCTTTGTACACAGACCCTAATGCGGCGCAGACGTCACACCATTCATGCTGTAGGAGGTGGTTCTGTCAGCAGGTGGCGTGCTTGTCTTCACAGAAATGAATGGCATCGTAGGCTAGGCCTACTGTCTATTATATATAGACTAATGCCTATACATTTCAAAAGAGCGCTTAATGGTGCCAAAATAAATATCGAACTTTGTTAGTTTTGCTGACTTTTACTGCTGTATGTTTTGTCCCTTAAAAACTAAGTTGGTATGCATTTTGTGTTATGTCTGCATGTGTTTTTACTAGCTGTTACACCACTGTGATTTATTGGGGCAGCATTTACATGAAGTTGTCATCTTCTATATTTTGTGGTCTAAGTAGAAGGCTGGTCTTTGTTTGATAGGTCACCTGACTGGCAGCCTCAAAATAGTTCACGTTGACAATGTGCTTGTCATTCATACACAGCTGACTAGGCCTTTGCGGACAGATTTGTCATGAGAGTGTGGGTGACATGTGTAAGGTAGCCTATGGCTACAACAGTAAATAATAATAAACATAAAACCAACACAATTCCGCTTTAACAACTTGGGACAGATGTGTTATGTGCATGCTCATCGTAGCCTACGGCCAGGCTATATGCGCCTGAGATGCCTGCACAGTGAGTTGGTGCCTCTGTGTGAAATGTGTGGGGGTGTCTCTGCTGTTGACGGAATCGGATGCCACTACCAGAAACCGCCTTAACAAGTCCCAGAAGAGCGGTGCGCTTCAGCTGCTTACCGCACCACACGGAGCGCGCACTGGTCAAGTGCAGGTTACTGGAGAAACAGGTGTGCGCAGTGCAGTGGTCACTCCAAGGGGTGTGGATGAGGTGAAGACATGGACAGGCTTTACGTTTATTACGCGCTCTTATTTTCAGTGGGTAAGTAACCGGCAAGAAAGGTTTTTCTGTGATGCTTTTTTTGTTGCTATTATACGCATTTATTATGGGAACCTGTAAAGCTGTCCAACCGAGACCACTGCGCAAACAGTATTTTCACGTTTCATGAAGTCTCATTTTTTTCCAAAGTTATTGTATTTAAGTCGCTTCGGTCAAAGGCGTCTGCTAAATGCGATGTAATAGACCTAATAAAAAAGGGCATATTGCTTCTATTTATTTGTTGTTCAATTAGACTATGCATTATTTGTTTCATGCAGTCCCATTTTGTTCCAAAGTAATTCTGTAATAGTCTAGGTTAGGTAGCCTATCTTTATTGAATAGCCGAGAGCAATGCATATTGTCTACTGCGTGGCTTGAATTATATCCTTTTAGTTTGACATCAGGTAGGCTAATGCATGGGACTTTATTTACCATCAAGCTAAGCTCCCAACATGTCCAGAGATCCTTTATTGTGTCATTTTATCACAATGCACGGACAAATTCAATATTTAGACTGGTGGTTTACACGTCTCTCCTGCTCTTGTTGTTTTTGTTGCAGCCGTGTTCTCGGTTGTCTCCCCGGGCTTGGCGCGGTCTCTGAGGACCAAGCGGGGCCTGCTGGAGCTCGCGGGCGTCATCAAGTGCAGTACGGGTCGCGTGGCGATGGCATACATGATGTACGGCTGCTACTGTGGGCTCGGCGGTCAGGGATGGCCTCGAGACAAAGCCGACTGGTGAGGAATAACCCATTGTACATCCATATGTAAGAAATGACACAAAAATTAAGGATGGTGGAATGATATCCTACAGGGTGTTTATTAATTGGTTTGGAAACTCAGTGGCGCTCGTGCGTAAAGAGGCGATTGCAGCGTTCTGGTTAATTCAAATAAAAGAAGGGGTTTGTTTCTGTTTCAATTACGATTTTAATTGTTGTATTTTCCCCTCATAGTCTTCAATATAGTTGGTTTACTGAGAGATTTACTCTGTATGCAGAGAGATTACCGGTACCATTTCCTGGTTGACTGGTTTGGTTTCCAAATTGGATTGGAAGAAGTGAAAGAAAAGAACTGAAGTTAATGTGTGATTTTCTTTCTTTCTTTCTTACTCATATGTTTTGGACACATCTGATCATGTGACTGATTTGCCCATGTATGGCTGTTCAATTACAGTGGGCCTCACCAATAGTAGTCTAGGCCTAGTAATTTATAGCCTGCCAGTGTGTTGAACCCATATTCTTCTCAGGGCTGATGAGGACCTCCATGTGTTAATTGCAGTTTATGCTTTGTTTGATTATGACCATTATGACCATATGAGCTTGTTTTATTTACACTTGGCCCAGTGAAAGTGCTGAAGTTGGGGTCTATGTCTGTCTGGGTGGCTGTTATTTTTTAGTTAACGTTTTTGACATTTTATCCTTTAATGGGTAGTCATTGACCTCGAGTACCTATGTAATCATGAATAGGCGAGTGTGAACACAGCATTATGCAGTCTGCAGATAATACAGCTTGAAGCATGTGGGGTATTCCTACGAGTTTGTTAAATTGGTGGTAATGGACTCGTGGGCATCAGATTGCATTTTTCAGTCAACCAACTCCAGTGAAGCAAGGCAAATTGTAAAAAAGAAAACCTCAACCAGTCAGTGTCTGAAATGCTCAATTAGTTCACTCAATACATGTTTCATTGCAAAGGGTGTGAGTTGCATTGTGTGCAGGAGTGTGATCGAGTGACCAATCTGACTCACCTCAAGACTTTGGCTACACATTGTTTATTATCAAATACATTGTTAATTCAACACTTAAATACAGTGTCAAATCAACATTGTGACCAAATTCACTCTAGAAGACCTGGGTGTTGAATTAACTACACAGTAGATAAGTGAAAGCTGTGCCACTGATGCAGGGGTGGGAAACCTTTTTCATTCGAGGGGCCACCTCAAATTTTATGAAGTTCTACAAGGGCTGTACTATGAGCACAAACAAGGATTTCCCCCTGCACTTTAGCCTTGAAGGCGGCCACCTTTACAACAGACCCGCCTTCACTAGGTTCCCCTAAAAATGCAACTTAATTGTATTGAAAATGTAATTTTTAACATTTAATTTCAAAACATGTCATATTGCATGTGAACCTGCATAACATAAAAAAAAAATTGAAGATATTTTTTTGGCCTTTTTTAAAAACTTTTTATGATAGTACAGTGCAGATGGTGACAGGAAGCGAGTTGGGAGAGAGAGACAGGGAAGGGTTGGCAAAGGACCCGTGCTGGGAATCAAACTTGGGTCGGCTGCATAGCAAACGTGTGCCCTACCATATGCGCCACGGTAGGGCCTGTATAACATAAAAATAATGTCGGGGTCCAGAGACAACGGCACAAAAGTATCTTGACAGGACTGGACTGCTTGTTCCCTAAACCAGCCCTCAATTTAGATGGGGTGGCCCATTGGTCGATCCTTAATATAGTCAGTGTACTGGGCTTGTCATTATACCATGGTATAGCATACTGTGTGAGGGGCTGTTTTTCGATCCCAGACCAGGCCTGCGTCCTGTGCATGGTATAGGCTACCCTGCCCAAACACTGCTCCCCATGCTGCCATGTAGGTATGATGTATGGGCTGACCACTGTTTTTGTATAATGGGTTGAAGAAGGAGTCAATACCATTGTGCAGTATAGATTGTGTAAACACAGCAATATATGAGTGCTGTCTGTAGGTTTTGTAACCTGATATGGCCGCCGGGTGCTCATGCTCCAACTGGAGAATCACAACAAGGATATATGCCTACTGGTATTTATTTGTCAAGAGCAATATATGGTCGGTGAAATAGGCAGGGATTACAGGAATTACAACACTAGTGGTATATTACATAAGCCTACTTACATATATAATATAAAACTACTAGTGGAATTACATCCGTAACTTGTACCTAAAGGACCAGTTCTGCCAAATTCTATATGCTGTTGTATTGCTCACGCTACCCTTGACTTGTCAATACCTGGTGATGCTGCATTTTTCGGCTCTGCCCTTTCCGAGATCTTAGCTATTCAAATGGGGGCAGATTTTGTTTATATTCAAACAATTATTAACATAGGCCTACTCCAAATATTTTCCCAAAAGGTATCGCTGTTTGCTAGTTGTCTGCTGATGTTGCATAACCTAATAAATCAAGATGTTTTTTTTTAAATGTAAACAAACACCTGACGCCATTACAATGACCAGGATCTTGGAAAAGGCTGAAGAAAAAAAAATCTCAGGTACTGAAAAGTCAAGGGTAGTGTGAGCATTAGCCTACAACTGCATGTTGAAATTGGCTGAACTTATCCTTTAATACCTCTCTGGAAATATGGCATGCAGTGCAGTGAAATTGCTGCAAAGTTTGAAAGATAGAGGGGGTGTGCTGTGGTGCAGCATGCCAATTGGGATCTTCCACTGGAGACAGGTTCGAATCCGGCCTGGGTCATTTCTCAATCCTTATCTCTCACTATACTTTCTGTCTCAAAAGACCCCTAAAAACATCGAAAGATAAAGAGATAGAATTAGGGGATGAGTGAAAGATGAATAAGCACATAGGCCTATATTTACAACAAAACAATCTCGCCAAGTGCCTTATGTAACAGATTAGGACTTAGCCATTATTACCATTGTGCTAAAACAAGCACACAAGAGGCTCTTTATTAAGGGATTTTAAGTTGCCCTGCCTTTATAAAAAAAAAATGTGTCACCCAATACCTGTGAAAAACACCCAAGCAGTGCACTCTTCCAACTGGGAAATACTTTTCGAATTGCTGAAAAAACAGTAATTTAATTACAGCATTAGCACAACATTACATAACCCATTATTTACTTTACACATTACATTTGGTCATTACAAAATTTCCAACAGAATGTGTTACTGACACAATAGAACTTGGTGCACACTTCTCTGCCCTTGGAATGCTTTGCTGATCACTGAAAAAGTCAAAAGGCTTATCACATCACTTCTACAATTGCTAATATAAAATATGTGTCACTACATTGCAACTTAATCACTCCATCCACTTGGGAGTTGTGTGTGGACATTAGGGGTTAACTTTGCCTAGCAACCGTGCCCAGAAACCTGTGTTGTGTGCCATGGCCTTAATAGAGTCTCTTTCCTCCTCTCGCCTCCAAACAATCACACACTGTCTTTCTTCCTCTCTTTCGGTCTCTCCTTCGCTCATATTTATTTTTCATCTTGCCAATTCTGTATCTATCTCTGTGTGTCTCCGCCCTCTCTCTGTCATACACACAAAAATACAAAGTACCACAAAGTATTGTCACACACACACACACACACACACACACACACACACACACACACACACGCACGCACGCACGCACGCACGCACACACAGACGTTACTATTAGATTACTATTACGATTTTATTACTATTTCATTACCATCATTGGGGTACTATTTCGTTGCTAAATAAATATGATGCAACATGAAGTGAGTCGCAATGTTTGTGTTTTTATGATTACTGACTGTTTTGTCTAGCCTTTCTAGTTACTTAGAGTATTCATTCCACTTTATCTATCCTATGTGTTGAGGCTAATAAACCTGAATGACCCAATGTTTGGAGAAATAAAGCTCTCTGATATTCATATTCTCAATATTTCCCCCCCCCCCCAGGTGTTGCCATAAGCATGACTGTTGCTATGGTAAGGCAGAGGAGATGGGATGCCAGAGCAAGACGGAGCACTACAAGTGGACCTGCGAGAACCACACCTCCGACTGTGGTGAGGTTAACACCCACACACACACACCCACACACACACACTCGCGTGCACACAGAAACACACACACACACACACACACACACACACACACACACACACACACACACACACACACACACACACACACACACACACACACACACACACACACTTTCTTTCTTTCTTTTTTTCTCTTGCACACAAACACAGACACACACACCTACACACCCAGACATTACAGTAGGCGATTCGGAAGCGTGGGCGTTTATTTTCATCAGATGATAACCGGTTCCAGAGGTGGAGCAGCAACAGCTGAACAGGTTGATTTAACTCACAGACCTGCTTTCCTTTTTGCTCCCTTTGTTCTTAGAGATATGAGATAGTGACGCATAAGGTACAGAGAGAGAAACGTAATTTCCATTTCCTTGTATGACCTGTGCTTATAAAGAAACTGACAATAAAAGATGACTTGACTTGACTTGACTTGATGTTCTTAAAGCTATAGCGATAGTGACACATTTATGGGTGTAAGGAAGGATAGGACCTACATAGCATGGAGATTACTATTATTACTATTACTATTGTTGTTACTGAGCACTGTTCAGGCCTGCACTGGTAATCTGGCCCAAAATTTAGAAGGGGCCTGGCCGCACAAAAATGTTAGTAGTAGAACTTAATGGTCCCATAGGGTAATTGTGTTTGCAGTTCGAACGCTGGCACCAGACATAAGACACAGACAAGCATAACAGACAGCAACATGTTTACCTGTCTATGTCAGCATGTTAGTGTTTGAAAGAGATTGAGAGAGATTATTGTCAATGTACAATGTCTCATTTAAATGTTTTAATTAAAGGGGCACAATGTAGGATGCGATTTTTCTTAAGAGAAGTGTTTCCCACAAGACTCGTCTGGGTCGGTCTGTTGAAAGTTGCATTTGGGGTTTTCTGACAGCGGACCATGGAAGTGGTCGTGAGAGTCATTGTTCACTTACTAATGACTCAAATAAATAGACTGACTCGGGACAGTGATTAATTAAACGTTAATCAGACTGGTCAAACGCAATTTCAAGCTTCTGTGCTAATACTGTTTTTGAGATTTTTGACAATAAAGTACACATGATCTGGACGTGACTTGACTTGAACAAACAGAAAGCAAACAAAATGCAGACCTTTCTATTTTTGTTCCCAATTTCCCGTTCAGGGCTCAATGCAATAGATAGACGTCACCAAGATGTGAAGATGGACATACTGTAGTGACACAAAAACGCGGGACTGTGGCTGTAATCTGGGCTGGACTGGGGGAGAAATAGTTGCCTGATTATCATAGACTTGCAATCAAGATAGAAGCAACGCCGCCGAAGGTGTTGCGTCACTAGGAGGGCGCAGCCTGGCTAGAGAAATAGGGCCTGGTCACTTTTGTCTTAAGTGGGTTTTTGAGCATTCTATAAAAAGAATGCGTTCTATAACAATGCAATATTCTATGATTCCATATTGTATTGAATGACGCCCAGAATTCTATAGAACTTTCACTGGCCAAACATTCCCGTCACACCGGTGTGACGATACACTCATAAAGGTTAGGCCCCTCATCATTTGCGGCACAGAACTGACACACTGGTGCGCCCAGCATCCTCATGGGGCCCTATTTTCAGAAATGTAATAAAATAAAAAAATAAAAAATCAGCACTTAGAATACTGGGGGACCAATACCCTCTGTTAAAAATTAAATGAAACCTCTAAGTGTTGAATTAACACTGCAAAATTTACTGCACATTCATGAGAACATTGCCAGAGATCTTTTCTGCCAGTCAACATACACTGTTACGTTACGTATGTCAAATCCAAACCACGTTTCATTATTGTCTATGATGTAAATCATACATGCACACATTCTGTAGACCTAATGATATGGCATTTTGGAGTAGCGGTGATAAGCATGTGTATTTGAACTGTGCCAGATTATCAGGTTTGACATTCAATCTCCAAGTGAATGTCTTAAGGACGTGGCCCCTGTTATGATGTTGTTACCAAAATGACAGTGATCAACTCATAATGTATTAAGATTCTAATGTGTAATAGTGTATATCAGGGCTTGACATTAACTTAATATTAACCCACCGGTCACTGTGGCTAGTGGTTTTCCCAATTCACTAGCCATTCAGGTATTCCACTAGCCACAGATTTGATATTGTTTTTTTTTTTTCTTCCTTTATCATGATCGTGTACGTCTAACCTCAATAGATGAGGTGCTAAAGCAAGATGAGTGCTTTGCTTTCTACATGGAAGTATATCAAGCAAATACAGTAGAAACTGAGTTACTGAGCTTTTGAGGTTGGACTGAAATACTGTGCAAGTACTGTGCAACAGAATATAGGCTACTATGATGCGTATGTCATACCAAGTAATAAGCTGCCAGCCAAATTGGCTAGTGACACCGAAAGTATTACTAGCCACAGCCAAGTTTTACCAGCATTTGGCCGGTTGGCAGGTGCCAGTGTCAAGCCCTGGTGTATATGTAATATATACTGTAGGGGCCCATGTGTAGTGTAGGGAAGTCTTTTCAATGACTACCGGTAGTGCTGTATTCCACTGGTGGAACGGTGCATGTTATGATTACGCTATATACGCCTAGGTTTGTGCTTCTACTGTATATTTACAGCTGTACTATATAGCCTACCGGTGTAGGCCTATTTGTAGTAATATTAATTGTTTGTCCAGAGCAAAAAAGGCTGTGGGGGTGAAAAGGTTGAAATCTGAGAGTCTGTGGCTAATCTGACAGCTGGATTGTAATGGGCAACCGTTTGTTATGTGGGGCTGTGTGTGTGTGTGTGTGTGTGTGTGTGTGTGTGTGTGTGTGTGTGTGTGTGTGTGTGTGTGTGTGTGTGTGTGTGTGTGTGTGTGTGTGTGTGTGTGTGTGTGTGTGTGTGTCTGTGTGTGAGTGTGTGTGTGTGTGTGTGTGTGTGTGTGTGTGTGTGAGCTCTGACTGCTGGATTGTCATGGCCAGCCTTTTGTTCTGTTGTGCTACCATGTCATGCCAACAGTTCTGGGTCTATCATTTGTTTACTCATGTGCCATTTAATCACACATTATTAATACACCTTATTATCTTCACCATGTGTGTGTGTGTGTGTGTGTGTGTGTGTGTGTGTGTGTGTTTCATTTCTCTGGTTCTCCTCTCAATTATGTGTACCTGAACATACAATGCAGGCTTCCTATGATCATATTACATCAGTGTTTCTCAACAGGGGCTCTACAGCCACCCTGGGGGCGTTAGGCAGTCACCGCGGGCGTTGAGAAGGATACAGATGAGAGGGAGGTTGCTCAGTTGCCATTGGGTGGCATTAGTCTATATTATTTTTTATACTAAGGGGGGGGGGGGGGCATTGGCAGACTCATGAGTAGAGGTGGTCAAAGTAGTAAAAAAAAAATTAAAACCTGCCATGGTTTCCTCCCAACACAACAGGGCTTGACACTGGCACCTGCCAACCGGCCAAATGCTGATAAAACTTGGTTGTGGCTAGTAATACCTTCAGTGTCACTAGCCAATTTGGCTGGCAGCTTATTCCTTGGTATGACATGCGAATCATAGTACCATATTCTGCCCGTATGAATTGTTTGTATTTAAGTTCAAGAAAAAGCTCAGTAACTTGCTTGTAATTTGCTTGATATACAAACTATTTCCATGCAGAAAGCTAAACACTCATCTTGCTTGAGCACCTCATCTTCTGAGGTTAGACATACACCATCATGATAAAGAGAAAAAATATATAAAACTTGTGGCTAGTGGAACACCTGAATGGCTAGTGACTCGGGAAAGCCACTAGCCACAGTGGCCGGTGGGTGAAAAAGTTAATGTCAAGCCCTGCAACACAAGTAACTTCACTCAGTAACTGCAGTTACTAAACAATATAGACTGATGTACCTGATTCTGCACTCGTTGTTCCAAATTAAATAGGTTTTCTTTAGCCTACAGGTGTTTAGGTTTTTCAGTAACAACCACATCTAGTCAACTCATTAGGTAAAATGGAATAACCGGTATCGGTATGTAATATTGTGTGCTAGTGTTGAACTTATACCATAATGTACTCCTACTTTGGTCAACTTTGCTTATGAAGTGGTCCAGGGGGCGTTGGGAGGCTCGTGATGAGATCAAGAGGGGGTACTTGTTTGGCCCTACCGTGGCGCTAACGGTAGGGCACTCTTCTACTACGCGGCTGACACGGGTCCGATTCCAGCTCTTCCCCATTTCTCTCTTCCAACTCGCTTCCTGTCACTATCTTCACTGTCCTATCTCATGAAAAAAACTAGTAAAGGCTTGAAAAGCCCCAAGAAATACTAAAAAGGGGGTGGTTTTTTTTTCAAAATAAGGTTGAGAGCCACTGTAACTATCGTACATGAAGTGTGGAATAGCACTTGTTGTGTTGTGGGTCTGCACTTGCCTGAGGAAAGGGGCCCGCATGTGATATGGCTGACACCTTGACACCTTGCTCAGCCAGTCCAGTCACATACGTGACACACACAACATAACTTGCAGCTCAGTAATTTTTGCTAGAGGCGATTCTAGGCATTTTTAAGAATACAGTGCAGTGCTAAAGCATGCTCACAATGCTCTCTCTCTCTCTTTCTCTCAATCCAGTATATTTTTGTCATCTCACTGCCCCCCCTCTCTCTCTCCTCCATGAAGGATAAATATGTAGGACTACAGTAGTGCTGATGCAGTGTTGTCTAACATGACTTGCAGCTCAGTCAGTTCTCATTCAGTCAAATTGTTCGTGATCTTATGGGAGCTTCGCTCTCACCTGTGTGATTGACGACGAGATGGCTCTCTCATCTCCTTAACCCATTTTGTCCTAATCCCTTTTTGGGAAAGGGTGCCCTCTGCCTATTAAATCCTAAATATCTCAGCCTCCGAAGCACATACAAACATGAAATGAGTTACATTTAAAAGCTTGGACCCTCTTTTTGCCTGCCATTGTGTTCATTCAGCTCTAACTTTGCCATATTTTTCATTTTTAATTTAATTTTTAATTGCTCAAATCTCAAAATTCTGAATGCAGCGTACAGTATATGTGTTTCCAGGACACAATGGGTTAAGAGAACCGGGGACATAGACATGACCTAATGTTTTGCTACAGGCGCTTCTATGTGTTTCAAAGTGCACAATGTTAAAATATGTGCATGATCTTGCTAGTCATTTCTTCAAAAATGTAATGCTGTTGCTCAACGGCTGTCTCTCTTTCGGAAATCGACTTTTTTTTTTACCCCTTTCTTATCCCTTGTTGTTATTTCTCTTTCTTTCAAGGGATTCAATTTCCCTCAATCATTCGCTTTCGTCTCTGGTTGAATGAGTCTGACAGAGCACTGTGGGCAAGAGTGTGAGAGAGAGAGTTGGGCCTTCTCTCTTTCTCTCTGAAATGTACAGTACATGTACATTATATGATTACACCCTCTTGGCATTTCTAGACTACATGAAAGATAAGTATGCTGGCCCTGGCCCTGCCATGGCCAACCGGTAGGGCACTCACCTGCCATGCGGCTGACCCGGGTTCCTTTCCTGGCCCGGGTCCTTTGCCGATCCCTGCCCGTCTCTCTTCCAACTCGCTTCCTGCCCACCTCTCACACTGTCCTATCAAATAAAGTCGAAAAAGACCAAAATAAATAAATAAATTGGAAAAAAGAAAGAGGCTAGGCTTTGTGTCACAGTCTCTCTCTCTCTCTCTCTCTCTCTCTCTAGAGTCGATGAAGGACAAGTGTGCGCGGGCGCTGTGCCGCTGCGATCGCGAGGCTGCCAGGTGTCTGCAGAGGGCGCCGTACAATACCAAGTACGCCATGTGGCCAGACTTCATGTGCGGAGACGACCAGCCCACCTGCGCCTACCACTGAGGAGGGAGAGGGGAAGGAACACACCTGGATATATACACAGGGATACATGGATACATATGCACAGGGAGAGAGTCGAGCCTAAGAGCCCACCCTTAAATCGGCACACGTTTTTCTATGTTTTATACTCTTGTGAAACTTACAAAATTCACTCAAATATACATATATTATACTATAGCCTATATTTTATGTTAACACTTATTATTTATGTTTCACATTTCTCACATTGCCATTTCCAAAATGTAAACACCAGTATAGTAATGGTGATAATTGTATCTAATTTGAAAGGGAAAATCTAGAGGTCGTTGCTCAAGAGAGAAACATGCACAAGGGCAATTACTTTAGTCACGTAATGCAACCGATTCTGCCGACATTCCTTAAATCATTTAGCCTTTAAGAGTGTATCGTCACACTGGTGTGTAGCGTCACACCGGTGTGTAGCGTCACACCGGTGTGACGGGGAATCTTAGGGCAGTGAAAGTTCTATAGAATTCTCAGCGCCATACAATACAATTTGTTTTTTTTAGAATCTTGCATTGTACACATTCTTAGTACAGAATGTTCAAAATCCCA
This sequence comes from Engraulis encrasicolus, assembly GCF_034702125.1. Lineage (NCBI taxonomy): Eukaryota > Metazoa > Chordata > Actinopteri > Clupeiformes > Engraulidae > Engraulis > Engraulis encrasicolus. The sequence goes on from NC_085857.1 coordinate 28,557,289, forward strand.
CACTCTCAGTAGTTGTTTTGCAGCATTCTAGAACCAGTTTACTGAAAACATAAATACAGAATTTATAACTGTAAGTTCCAAATGTGTTTTTTTTTTAAACTAAGGGATATATCAGTTGGACAAGACACAATGTTTTATTAAAAAACATTTTATTCATTTTTCTTGTGCGCCCCCACTTGTCTTTCCTTCAGTGAGGCAACTTGCAGACATAGAAAGAAAGAAACAATTTTCATGTCCATGACCACAGTGGGTCATAACAAACGAACATTTTAAAAGTGCGCATACTCTATGAATCATATGGAAAAATAAAGATTTCTTGTCTTAAGTATTCCTTATTAAATCAACAAAATCACAGCCAAAACGGGAACATTAATGGAACATATGAGAAGAAAGACATGAACAAGAAGAAAAAGACATACTAACTAAACAAAAGTCAATCTTGAATACAGTTATTCACCAAGTCTTGCTTCACTCATTCTCTCATAAGCTTATACATATCTCTTTCTCTCTCACTCACACGCAAACACACATTCACACAGGCCAAAGCACACAGTCTTGGGAAAAGTCAAACGATAGCTCTTGCTATAAGATCTTTCATATTTACAAGTAATATACACAGGGCTTAAGTTTCAAGAGTTTTCCCGAAGACAGGCAAATATATTGCCAAGGGAGAGTATTCCAAGAACCTGACTCCGTAGTATACCAGGTTAAGTTCACTTTGCGGTAGTGGTAAATCACCTAAGAGAAGAGCCTTGATTTCTCATTTTCTTAACAAATGACACCTGTGCGTCATCTATAGATGATTTGCCACGCCCTACTGTAGGGTCATTCAGCCAGGTGGATCACTTAACCATGCCCTTAGAATACTACCACAGGAACAAAAAAAACAACCCAACAAACAAATGCCAATTATTTTAACACATTTGTATGCACTTCTGTTTTTTTTCATGTTGTCAATACACCCAGAGGGATATTCCAAGAACACGGTTACATGATAAACCTGGCTAAGTTAACCTACAGGAAGTGGTGAACCTGACAATAGATAGACCCACAGGTGCCCTTTACCAGAGATTCTTCAAGTATATAGAGATATGCCAATGTAATAGGTTGCTATGGGCACCTAACATGACCAGGTTCCGGTCTGCCTAAAGGGGCGTGTCATAATACTCCTAGCATTGAATAGAACAGTCCTTAGGTCTGCCTAGGTCTACCTAAAGGGGAATTTCCCCCCCCTCCCCCTTGCAATAATAGAACCCGGAAACAATGGGCCAATGGAACCTCTCTCTCTACTCTCTCTGCCTTTACCGTAGGTTAGGATTCCAAGCCCTTCTATTAGGTGATTTACTAGTATTTCAAGACTACTGGTGCGCCGGGTTCTTAGAATACTCACCCAGTGTGCTATACATTGATAAACATACAGAAAAGAACATCTTGGGGTCTTGTGTTAATCGAAACATCTCACAACATGACAAAGGCAATAAAAGGTTTCGCACCATCATGGTGTGAGACTAAGACTGGAACGCGGTAAGCAAAGGGGCCAAGGACTTTATTTTTGTTGCCCTAAAACTTCAACTTAATATGTAAAAAAGGTGAACAAAGATCGGCATTTTCAAACGAGAAAAATAAAAAATATGTGTTACTTTTTCAATTTAAGCATCATCTTACATCTCTATCGATTTGAGGCTTGTGTGTTAAAACACAGGGACGCGTTCCGTAACACAAATAGGTAAAAGTCATTACTGCTCTCAAGTGTGTTTGTGTGTGTGTGCGTGTAAAACAAACAAATATGTTAAAAGTCATTGCTCCTCTCAGGTGAGTGTGTGTGTCAGTACGTTGTAAGTGAGACAGATAAGAGCAACAAGTATTTATGGCTATTGGCATCGGTCTATATCAAACACAATGTGTTTGTACCTCAGAATGTGTGTGTGTGTGTGTGTGTGTGTGTGTGTGTGTGTGTGTGTGTGTGTGTGTGTGTGTTGTATGTAATGGACTCTGTGAACAACCCTATGAACACACCAATGCATACAACGCTTCCTATGTGTGTGTGCGTACGCATGTGTGCGTGTGCGTGTGCGTGTGTGTGTATTTATGTCTTCTCTTTCGTCATCTCTCCTCACCATTATGGCACTTTTGTGTTGGGGTGTCTCAGCTGTGTGTGTGTATGTGTATGTGTGTGTGTGTGTGTGTGTGTGTGTGTGTGTGTGTGTGTGTGTGTGTGTGTGTGTGTGTGTGTGTGTGTGTGTGTGTGTGTGTGTGTGTGTGTGTGTGTGTGTACATGTGTCCATATCTTATTTTATCCATCTCCTCTCGTTATCTCTCCTTCCATGGCATGCCATCTCTTCCATTTCCTTGTGCCATGTCTCTATCACTCATTTTCTCATCTTCTCCTTTCATGGCACTTGTGTATCGAATGTTTTGTTGTAGCTGCTCCACCTCAAGGCCTATGGCCCACCAGAAGAATAAGCAGTTGTGAGTGTGTGTGTGTGTATGCGGGTGTCCCATGTCTTATCTCATCCTCTCTCATCTCTCTACTCCTCTCGTCTCCATTTCATGGCACTTGTGTGTCTGGGTGTCGTAGCTGCTGCACCACCAGGTCTATGTTGATGATGGGGTTGAAGTAGAGGGCCCAGTAGAAGAGGCAGTTGGCTACGAACTGGGGCACCAGCGGCCAGAGCAGCAGGAAGGCCAGGCCCTGAGACAGCATCTTCCAGAAGTGGCTCCACATCTTCTTAGGCAACGTCCTGAAAAGAACAAGGACGTGCATGCAGACATTTATGATACATTTTTTAAATTTAGATATTTAACATGGGCATAGTTAAGCGGTTAGGGCGTCAGACTTGTAGCCCAAGGGTTGCCGGTTCGACTCCTGACCCGCCAGGATGGTGGGGGGAGGTAATTAACCAGTGCTCTCCCCCATCCTCCTCCATGACTGAGGTAAACTGAGCATGGTATTGCGTCATGTGCAGTGATCACTTGTGTACTCTTGAGTGCTGTGTCACAATGACAATGAGAGTTGGAGTTTCCCAAATGGGCTTTCACTTTCACTTCACTTAAACAGATATTTCTGCGACAGCATCTTCCAGCCGTCTCTACGTAGCTCTTTCAGTGCCATGGACTTGAAAACGAGTCTTTTCGGAATGTATGGCACAGTGCCAAAGACTTGATATTAAGTCAATTGCGTTTTTCATGGGGGGTGGGGCCTAACACGTTGATCTGGTATGTTTGTTGTTCACATGGACAAAGAACTCATTTTTTTATGGCTCTTAAAAAATCACTCAAACGTTGAAAAAAGCCTGCACCCCCCAGTCTGAATTTGAAAATGGCTGGCACTCAATGATTAAGCAATGACCTGAAAAGAAGAAGACATGCATACATACAGTACATACATTTAAACAACAAAGGAGTAATTTCATGCGCTTCTGTGTTCTGATTCAGTGCAACAATTGGAGAAGGGGAAAAAAAACCGCAGATGCCCTTCGGAAAACAGAAAAAGACGCACGTTTTTCCATCCCTGCCGAGACCTCCCATTATATATTGGGGACATCACATTATAATGGGACTAAAAATGCTAGGTTGCACGAAGACCAAACCCATTCCTAACGCAGATCTGTTTTTTCACTTAAAGTTTAATTTGGATAGAGACAAGACTATTGCTCTGGAAATGGACACTTTTTCAGCCAGCAGATGGTGCCATTTACCCACATATGCACATTTCAAATACCGTACACAACCTGAAATTTGAGATTGTGTTTTGCCTTTTCAAATCCAGAGAGAGCTTGTTTTTAATTCACAACTTTGAATGTTAAGTTGAAAGAATAATAAGGCCTTAGAAGAAAGAACCTGGGAAACTCCAACTCCCATTGTCATTGTGATAGAGCACTCCACAGCACACAAGTGCACTGCACACATCGGAATTGCATTTTATGCCTCACCCGTGCAAGGGTGCAGCCCCCAATGGCGCCCAAAGGGCGCAGTGCGGCGGGATGGTACCATACTCAGGGTGCTTCAGCCATGGAGGAGGATGGGGGAGAGCACTGTTTAATTACTCCCCCCACCAACCTGGCGGGTCGGGGGTCGAACCGGCAACCTTTGGGCTGCAAGTCTGACGCCCTAACGGTTAGTCATGGGTAAGCGGTTAGGGCCTAACCTCTTACCCATGACTGCCCACGACTCGGCACGACTCCAGACCTGACAGCAGCATGGCGTTGACATGGCGTGTGTGTGTGTGTGTGTATCTAATGTGTGTGTGTGCGCGCGCACGCGTGTGATCACCTGATCTCGGCGCGGCTCCAGAGCCTCCAGAAGGCGCATCCCTCCAGCACGGACAGCAGCATGGCGTTGACGATGACGAATCGCGACGTCCAGTAGTGGACCCCCAGCCAATCCCAGGCGAACTCGGCCAACAGCTGATAGGGCAGCAGCGCGTACTTCACCAGGAACTCCGCCCACTGCTTCCAGTTAGGATCCTCATCCTGATCACGTACACAGAAAGAAAGAAAGAAAAACAGAAAGAAAGAAAAATGTATATTGTAAAAGATAAAAGATTTTGGAGGTGTTATGGGCCCACTTACAGGTGTTTTAGCAGGTCGTCAATCGAGGGACTTTTGTACAGGTGTTATGGAGGAATTGTTATTGGCACGTGTTTTGGAGGTGTTAAAGGATAACTTCAGTCAATTTCAACATGCAGTTGTAATGCTCACACTACCCTGGACTTGTCAGTACCTGAGTCTTTTTTTTTTTTCTTCAGCCTTTTCCAAGATCCTGGTCATTGTAATGGGGGCAGCGGTTTGTTTT
>NC_085857.1:28564582-28612082 GCF_034702125.1 Engraulis encrasicolus
GAAAAAATGTGCATCACGGTTTTCTTGATGAAAATTGATATCACGGTTTTCTGCACGTTTTTTTGATAAGCGGTGATTTCCCCCCAAATCTTAATCTTTCGGACGAAAAAAACTGAAATTAAATTTTAAAAATGAGATAAAATCACAAATTTAAATTAATCTCCATTTCTATTTTATCACTTTTTCATTTCAATAATATTTTTATAATTTAGAGAGAAGGAGAGGCAGCTGTGGCCTCCAACCTCCTCGAACCGCCAACCCTCTGATTTTAAGACCATTTCCCTTCCCTTCCCATTTCCCAGAGGGTTGGAGGTTCGAATCCCACCATTACCCCCGCCCCCAAAACACCTCCATCCATGGCTGAAGTGCCCTAGAGCAAGGCACCTAACCCCACATTGATCCAGGACGGTTCCGGATCCGGAAAAGGCAGGATAATAGGGTTTTTCACAGGATCCGGATCCGGCAGGATCTTAAGCAGTGGATCCGGTATCCGGCAGTTACCTAAAAATCAGGATCTGGTGCATCTCTCGTTTTTACGTAGCGTAGACTTTTCAGTCAGTCTTTCACAACCCCAATCACTGCATGGAGTGAAAACCCTTTGGAAGCAGGCAGTTTGTCAGTAAGCCAATGAGTCTAAAAAATAGTTTGAGCCAACATAATAAAAAGGGCCCACGTGTGCGAGTAGACTATGTGTTTCAACCCTTTCGTATGATCCGGTATCCGGTTCCGGACCCGGCAGGATCCGGTATCCGGTAGGATCCTAAAAATCAGGATCCGGTGCATCTCTCAATGTGATGTGATGTAATGTAAAGAGAAATAGAGGTGGAGAGAGGTGCATGGCCATCATCATTGTGCCAACACACAAACACAGCCGTAACCATCAGAAGTGAACAGATTATTAACTGGGCCTAGTTCAGTACGCTGAAGGGAGGGATAGACAACTCCTCTTCATCTAACAGAGTTAAGACCCAGATGGGGGAGTGGGGGGAGATGAGGAGAAGAGGAGAAGGAGAAGGGAGAGGAACATGGTCATGGTGCCAGAACACACTAACAACCATCAGTGGGCCCGGTTTAGAAGAGGAGAGGTGACAAGGAGGAGAGGAGATGAGTTGAAGAGAGGAGAGGAGAGGAGAAGAGAACAACATGGCCATTATTAGTGGTAAGCCACACAGAGACAAAAGCTGTAACTATGGGCGGGACTGATGCAGAAGAGGGTCAGAGCTCTGAGTTCATTCAGCAGAGTCACTAGTCTGGGGAGGGATGGAGAGAAGAGAGAAGAGTAGAGAGGAGAGAAACAGGCATTATTGTCAAGACAGACAGACACAGACAGACATACACACACAAAGTTGTAACAGTAAAAAAAAACATACAAGCAAACTGAGCAAAGCAAAGTGAAATCCTCCATTCATTCCTATGGGAGGCAAAGACAATTGAAAGGAGTGAACAAGTTCCAAGACAAGTTTAGTCTCATGCAATTGAGGTGAGAATTTTATCGATGTCAGCCACTCAAATAAATCACAATATTTCTATTGACTTGATTTGCAGCTATGACCTGTTGACGGCTGCTGCGCTGTCCGAATGGGACACGGAATTTTGCCTCGCTTTGCTCAGTTCACTTGCATCTACTTTCGCAGCCGCTGTTGTTATTGTTGCTGTTGTTGTTGTTGTGGTGGTTGCTGCTGTTGTTGTTGTTGTTGTTGCTGTGTACTGGTGGGCCCAATAGGGCACATTTAAGGGGGGCCGAGACAACTTTTTCTTTTTCTTCAGCATCCTGAGGGAGAGGAGATGTGATAGGGAGAGGAGGAGATGTGATGAGGAGAGGAGAGGAGAGGAGAGGAGAGGAGAGAACATGAGAGGAGATGAGAGGAGAGGATGGGAGAGGAGAGGAGAGGAGAGAACATGAGAGGAGAGGAGAGGAGGAAACATGAGAGGAGAGGAGAGGAGAGGAGAGGAGAGGAGAGGAGAGGAGAGGAGAGGAGAGGAGAGGAGAGGAGATATAGAGAAGGTTATCATTACAGTACCAAAACACAAACATAAATACACACACAGCTGTATCAATCAGTGGGTCAGATTGAGCATGCTGAAGTGAGGGTGAGACAACCCCTCATCAGGTAGAGTCAGGAGACTGAGGAGGTGAGATGAGAGGAGAGGAAAATGGTTATTAGTGCCAAGAAGGCGAATAGACTGAAGCTGTACCTCTTCTTCATCCAGTAGTTAGGAGTCTGCGGGAGGGGAGGAGGTTAGAATTGGGGAGAGAGGAGAGGAGAGAATCGGAAGGGGATACCAGTGTCAAACACACAGAGACACACACAAACAGACACACAGACCACAACAAAGACTGAGGGTGGGCCGAGACATCTCCTTGCCATCCAGCAGCGTTAGGAGCCTGATGTGGGGAGGAGCAAGGAAGAGAAGGACAGAAAGAGAAAGAAAGAATAGAAGAAGACATGCACAGACAAATGCTGTGCAGAAAGCACATGCAAGCAAACTGAGCAAAGCAAAGCCAAGTCCTCTATTCATTCCTATGGGGACGGACACGAGCAAAGGGAGTTGAAGAAGAAGAGACAGCTTTAATTCCGTGCAAATGAGGAGAGAATTTCGCAGTTCGCGGCCAAGCTAATCCATTTCTACTTAGTTGATTCGCAGCTACAACCTGTTGACCGCTGCGCTGCCGGAATGGAACACTGGATTTTGTCTCGCTTTGCTCAGTTTGCTTGCATGTACTTTCGCCGTTTCTGTCGTTGCTGTGTATCGGTGGGCCTGATTGGGCACGTTTAAGGGGGGTCGAGACAGCTTCTTTTCATCCAGCAGCCTGCGGGAGAGGAGGAGATGTGACAAGCAGGAGAGATGAGAGGAGAGGAGAGGAGAGGAGAGGAGAGGAGAGGAGAGAAGAGGGGAGGAGAGAAGAGGGGAGGAGAGGTGCGAAGAGGAGACGAGAGAAGGTAGGGAAAAAAAGGAAGGCGTTAACAATGTTTACAAGGTCTATAGCGAAGGGCTGTAGAGTTACCCCGCTGGGACTCGAACCCGGACCTTCAGCAGTACCAAACTGGGGCTTTGACCGCTACACTAAGAGCCAGGCTCGTTGGCGTGACAGTCAGAGTGCACCTACAAGTGATGGTCACTCCATCACACGGTCAGAATAAATCGATAACTGGCAATAAACTAATAATCCTATTTCGGGAGACATACAGTACGATAATGATTTGGTCAGTTACAGGTGATGAAGAAATTGCCCATCTGTCTTCATCGGATCTGCTGTGTATATGAGCACTTGAATTATAATAATCAGCCAACACCAAAAACCCATCAGGCATTTTTTTCATGTGCGTGTTAAAGTATCTAGTGACAAAATACAGTGGCACGCACGCAAGCACGCACGCACGCACGCGCACGCGCCATGACAAAACCTGCAGAGTCAGGACCCTACGGTAGCAACAAGGGGTGAAAGAAAGAGAAGAGGAGGAAAGGACAGAGAGAAAAAAATGACAACAGAAGAGGAGAGAAGACAGATAAAAGGAAAATTATAAAAAAGAGGGGAAAGGAAAGAGAAAAAATAGGCAGATGGAATATAAGAAGAGAAGAGAAGAGAAGAGAAGAGAAGAGAAGAGAAGAGAAGAGAAGAGAAGAGAAGAGAAGAGAAGAGAAGAGAAAGGGATGGCTATTACAGGACATGTGCCGCCCGCCCGCACGCACACAAGCTGGATCTATACCAAGCAAAGCAGCGAAAAATGATCCGTGATTCTTTGCATAGGCAACAGAAAGACAAGATATTCACATCATGGCGTGCATGCATTTCCAGTGCCAACACACACGCGCGCACATGCACATACGAAACCGATATCCATTACATTCGAATTGCAACAAAAAAAACTCTGCCGAGCTTAAGTAGTTTCTGGGAAACGATATGCATAGACAGACAGAGAGCTGGACAGGGCCAAAAAAAGACCCAGGCATTATAGCATGGCCTCCTCTACATTGAGGGTCAGTCTATAAGGGAAAAAAACAACAACAGCAGCAGCATCGGCCCACCGGGAAATGTCCTGAATGCCCGATTGCCAGTCCAGGTTTGAACAGATATGAAACTGTAAGTGGTATTGGATATACTGCTATACGCGTGCACGCCCGCGCGCAAGCACATGCACGCACACACACTCGTACACACACTCGCAAACACTCTAAAAATACATTGCACACCTCATCAGAGACAGACATTAGATGCAAATGTGTCCGCAGCCAGACATAACTGAAGTCTATCAGCCCCATCAGAACACTCGCTATCTGATACGGAATGCAAAATGTTTCAGGGTGTTTCAGGTGTGTGTGTATGCATACCTGTATGAGTGCATGTATGCCTGTGTGTGTGTGTGTGTGTAGGCATATCCGGATGTGTGTATGTATGCGTGTGATTGCCACTCGTCTGTGTGTGTGAGTGAGCGTGTGTGTGTGTGTGTATTTGCCACTGGTGGGTGTGAATATGTGCGTGTGTGTAAGCATACCTATAAATGCCTGTATGTGTGTGTGCAATAGCCACTCGTCTGTGTGTGTGTGTGTGCGTGTGTGTGTGTGTGTGTGTTTCCTTGTTCTGTGTTGACCCAATGCTACTGATGTCCCTCACATCAAACCTGTCAAAACATGCCAAAGCTTCTTCCCCTAAAAGCCTGTCGAGCCAGTTCTGTGCGTGCGTATGTGTACAAATGCGTGTTTGCATGTGTGCTGCGTGCACAAATGTCTGTGTGTGTGTGCAGTCAAATTTTTACCTTCAAATTTTTACCTTCAGTTGACCAGTGCTGTGCTGGTATGCATCTGTGCGTGTGTGCCTGCGTGCTGCGTGCGTGCGTGCGTGCGTGCGTGCGTGCATGCGTGCCTGTCCTGACCTGCAGTTGACCTGTTCTGTGTGAAACTATCCTGGTATTGTAAAGCTGTGGTCTTCAGGTGTGCGTGTGTGTGTGCGTGTGTGTGTGTGTGTGTGTGTGTGTGTGTGTGTGTGTGTGTGTGTGTGTGTGTGTGTGTGTGTGTGTGTGTGTGTGTGTGTGTGTGTGTGTGTGTATTGACCTGCCATTGACCTGTTCTGTGTGGAAGCTCCTGGTATAGCAATGCTGTGGTCTTCAGCTGTGTGTGTGCGCATGTGTGTGTGTGTGTGTGTGTGTGTGTGTGTGTGTGTGTGTGTGTGTGTGTGTGTGTGTGTGTGTGTGTGTGTGTGTGTCTGCATATTGACCTGCCATTGACCTGTTCTGTGTGGAAGCTCCTGGTATAGCGATGCCCAGGGGCCCAACCAGAGGGCCACAGTCTGTCTGTGTGTGTGTGTGTGTGTGTGTGTGTGTGTGTGTGTGTGTGTGTGTGTGTGTGTGTGTGTGTGTGTGTGTGTGTGTGTGTGTGTGTGTGTCCTTACCTGCCATTGACCTGTTCTGTGTGGAAGCTCTCCTGGTATAGCGATGCCCAGGGGCCCAGGTGCTCCAACCAGAGAGTCACATCCTCGGGACTCCAGCTGGACACAGGCTTACTGACCAGCAGCTCCTGCACACCCTCCCTACTGCCCCAATGACACACCAACAGGATGACCTGATTACAGGTGGGGAGGGAGGGAGAGAGAGAGAGAGAGAGAGAGAGAGAGAGAGAGAGAGAGAGAGAGAGAGAGAGAGAGAGAGAGAGAGAGAGAGAGAGAGAGAGAGAGACAGAGACAGAGAAAATGTTATTAACGGTACTCACAAAAACATACAGCGTCACCAGCAGTACCCCAACACCCTCTCTACTGGCCCAATGACACCAACAAGATCAGCTATGTGCAGCAAACATACACAGTCATTATGCATCTAGATATGTGACCAACCACTACAAAACAGGCAACAAGTAGGCAAATACATTAATTTACAAAATGTTTTTTGGTTACTTTCATTTTTTTTGCAGAATCTTCCAGTTGAGGTCTTGAAGAAGCTATTCAATCATTTAGAAAACAGTATTGGTTTGTCTAAAAGCATACATTTTGTCTTTATGCCTTTTCTATGGGCAAGAGGAACGTTCAGAGCTAAATTCTCAACTATATGCTTTAAGAAGTGAACACATTCAAAAGGCCACAAATCCATCAGATATCGGACGCCATGTGTAAGGCATTACTGCAAAGCTTAGAAATCTGAATCGATGATTAATCAATATGCGATCGGGCTTGCATGTGGCCTGTTTTCTCGTGGCGAGGCATGTTTGTCACACACACAATGGCAGCTTCCATGGAAAGAGATATGAGCGAGACAATACAGGAGAACAAGAGCGAAGGTGTGAATGAGACAGACAGGGAAAGAAAAGGAGCGAGATGGAATGTAAAAAAACTAGAACAGACAAAATAGAAAAAAGAAAATAGTATTAGGCCAAAATATTGTGTCAATAAGCAATAAAGCTGAAAGCCGAAAGCCCAACTGGAAAACTGAAACTCCCATTGTCATTGTGGCACAGGACACAAGTGCACACTGCATACAACAAAAATGCATTTATGCCTCACCCGTGCAAGGGGGCAACCCCTAATGGCGCCCGAATGGGAGCAGTGCGGTGGGACGGTACCATGCTCAGGGTACCTCAGTCATGGAGGAGGATGGGGGAGAGCACTGGTTAATTACTCCCCCCACCAACCTGGCGGGTCGGGAGTCGAACCAGCAACCTTTGGGCTACAAGTCTGACACCCTAACCGCTTACCCATGACTGCCCAATATACAGTACATCAACAATGTGCCTTCCTGAGTTCCTTATTTCATACCGGGACTACTTCTTGTCCAGCACCTGTTTAAATGAATGTGAATGCATTCTAACACTACATTAATAGACGCTCATCACACCTGCATACACAAACACACACACACACATGCAGACACACACACACACACATGCAGACACACACACACACACACACACGCAGACACACACACACACACACACACGCAGACACACACACACACACACACACACACGCAGACACACACACACACACACACACTCTAATAAAGTGTGCCTGCATCAGCCTGCACAAGGTAGCCCCTGTGCATATATTTGTCGGGGGCAGTGTACACAGACAGAAGTCTGCACACATCCTTCGCTCTGTGTGTGTGTGTGTGTCATGACCACGGCATGTGTGGTTGTGTGTGTGTGTGTGTGTGTGTGTGTGTGTGTGTGTGTGTGTGTGTGTGTGTGTGTGTGTGTGTGTGTGTATGCATGAACTCTCTGACTCCTAATGTGTGTGTGTGTGTGTGTGTGTGTACTCAGCACCAGAGCATGCGTGTTCCCAAGTGTGTGTGAAGTCACCGCCATAAATTTACCTGTGTGAGTATGTGTGTGTGTATGTTTGTATGGTTTCAACTGTGTGGGTGAAGCAGAGTGCAAAGAGACAGGTGAAGTAGCCTGCTCTGCTCAATCTCTGCCATAATACAGTAGCCAGTTTGTCCATCTGGAGACTAGAGATGCCATACTGTATCTACCTAGCCTGATTATCATCGACTTTCAAATCTCTTTGAGACTTGGTCTGACCAATAGCATAACAATTTACATTTCCCAAACGGCATGGTTGACCCGCCTCCCTTGGTGTGCTACTGGTTGCTTGCTTCCTGACAAAGTGGGTGGAGTTCCCGATTTTTCGGGAGATCAGAAACGATATTTACATTGCTCTTGGCCTGACTAGTGTCACTAGGAGGTATAATTGTCACACTTACAAACCTGCGGCGCATCCAGTCCATGCAGAGGGTTTCCACCGATGTTGGATGTTGGGAGGGATCCAAATAAAAATGTTAAAATCCGCTCCTGCCAACACACTGCCACCGCATAAATCCTCACTGCCAATGCCACTGCACCCCCACCCCCCTTTTTGGCCCCCGTCTCTGTGTGTGTGTGTGTGTGTGTGTGTGTGTGTGTGTGTGTGTGTGTGTGTGTGTGTGTGTGTGTGTGTGTGTGTGTGTGTGTGTGTGTGTGTACTCACCGCCACCGCACTGAGTGCCGTCAACACCCCGGAAAAGAAGCCCCCGGCCCCCCTCCTCTGGGCCCCGTTGGTAGCGCCACGATTGGCCTGCTCGTCGCCGTGGCGCTGGAAGGCCAGCACCGAGTGTGCCACACGGGGGTTGGCGTGGATCTGCTCCCGCCTCTGACGCACCTGCTCGGGAAACAGCTTCTCCACTGCATCTCTGATGGGACGGCAAGACAACAGGTATACTCATTAAAGGGACACTGTGCAGGAAATGGTCAAAAAGGGTACTGCAACTATGCTGCTCATTGAAACTGGGCTGCCAATTGCCAAATTTGATCTTTACATGAACGTTTTCTAAGTAATAAACAAATATTTTCTAGTATGGTCCAAGTAGAGTCATTTTTGCAGCTAAAAATGGCTATTTTTGGAAATTCAAAATGGCAGACCATGAAGAAGATCCCCCTTTTCATGTATGAAAAGTGCAATTTTCCCAGTCATAATGAATACTTAGAATGTGATGGTGATGGTAAGTATTCATGAAAAAGGTAACATTAGTGAATGGGCAGCATGAATTCTGGAAATAAACAATTAAAAATCTCACACAGTGTCCCTTTAAAACAACACATCAATAGTAAGTCAGTCAGGAACTGCGGTATCTGTATGAGCTTCTCCACTGCACCTCTGATGGGACGGCAGGTATAGGCCTACCCATTAAAACTAGGGCTGCACGATATCGAAAAAAAAAAGATACTCGATAGCAGCAAGCAAATACCTCGATAACGATATTTAAATGATGAATAGAAATGTAACCGAGTGTTTTTCTTGTCAACAATTTGCCGCAGATGCGCAATGTGAAACTACGATGCATTCGGATTCGAAAAATGCATTGAAATGGCAAAGTGTACATGCGCGCTGTGCACAGCAATGCGCCGTCACAAACGTGGCCTCTATCTTGTGGGAGGACTCCCACAACTAGGCCGGACAGTGGCGGCAGAAGCTGTGGCCGCAGTTGATACCCATAATGCATTGCTGTTCCCAAAGACTAGTGCCCTAATTAACTATAATCCCATTGACTCAACTGAATAGACAGATGTTCATTTGTAACAAAATAGTCCAAAATCACCTCCATTTAAGTCCAAGATGATTTAAATGTCTTATGCAAGACTTTAATGTTGACTCAGGAGCCAAAATAATTCTTTATGTTGACTGGGGTATAAAATGTGACACACCTGAGCAGTACATTGACGCGTGGGAATCCCACCCACTTCTTTCTAAACTCGGGGCACTCTGTCTTGCGGGAGGACTCCCCACCACTGGGCCAAGCAATGGTGGCAAAAGCTGTGGTGGTAAAGCTTCTAATAGAATAGCCCCCCTGGCTTTGTTTTATGACGTACAAGGAAGAACCTCTGGGGCTCTTCTATGGGGAGAGTTATGTTGCATTGATTAATATTTTGTTTACTCAGGCCTTGCCGTGGCCAAACGGTAGGGCACTCGTCTACCATGCGGCTGACCCGGGTTCGATTCCCGACCCGGGTCCTTCGCCGGCCCTTCCCTGTCACCACCTATCACTGTCCTATCGTAAATAAAGTCAAAAAGACCAAAATATATATATATATTTTAATTTGTTTACTCACCTGAGCAGTATGTTGACGCGTGGGAACCCCTCCCACTTCTCTCTACACTCGGGGCACTCCGTCTTGTGCGAGGACTCCCACCACTGGGCCAAGCAGTGGCGGCAGAAGCTGTGGCCGCAGTTCAGCGTGGTGGGCTCCACCAGCACGTCGTAACAGCAGTGGCACGAGAACTCGCGCTCCGTGATGCCACCTCCCGCGGCTGCTGGATTATTGGGGGGAAACAAACAAAAAACATTATTTCAGTCAAGAACAGTGTTTTTTTTAAAAACAACAAACACTTTTTAGGGCTTTTTTGCCCTTTATTTTATATGACAGTTGCAGATGATGACAATAAGTGAGTGGGAGGGAGAGATGGGGGAAGATGACACGGGCCGGCATCGTACCCGGTCGGTAACCTAGTGCCCTACCGTTGGGCCACGGCAGGGCCCAAAAAACACTTTTTAAACAACAAACCCAGTTGCTGTGACTGCTTTATTATGGGGAACAACATGTCAGTCAATTTTGAAATCATGATTATTCAAATTGATTGATGGGCAACCTGGATTAAGAAGTTTACAATCCAGTGTCACATACCTATAACAAAAAGATGACCTTCTTTTATCTGTCCAAATACCCTAAATACCCAGGCAAAAACCAGATCATTTGGAACATGTGGCACTGGGATTGCACTGTAGCAATCTGAATTGCCCATCGCAGATTTTATTCAATTGCTGGTGGAATGGACAATGTGCAGGATCGTAGCGTAGCAGTCCCAGTGCCCAGCCGACTAGGCTACGGCTGGGCCTAAAAAAGCGTCCTTTTTGACATGAAAGTTGCAATCAAGTTCCCTACTTACCACCTCCCGCAGTGCCACCTCCTGCTCCTGTGCCATCGTCACCGCCACTGACTCTCCTCCTAATGTCACTGTCACCATCGTCACCTGATTTGAGTGTCATGACAGCGGGTGTTGGTGTCACTGAAGAGGAGGAGGAGGAGGAGGGGAAGAGGTGTTCTTCTTCCTCTTCTTCCTCTGTGTCAGCGAACATGTCATCGTCTGTGTCTGTGCCCTTCATGACTGCGGTCTTTGATACGAGGTCCAAGGCTTGACCTCTGCAGAGAGAGACAATAACAAAACAAATCATTGTTAATAATACACATACTGTGCCATAGTTAAAGTGTGTGTGTGTGTGTGTGTGTGTGTGTGTCTGTGTGTGTGTGTGTGTGTGTGTGTGTGTGTGTGTGTGTGTGTGTGTGTGTGTCTGTGTGTCTGTGTGTATGTGTCTGTCGGTGCCCTTCATGAAGACGTTCTGGATGTGTGAGTGAGGCCTAATTAAAGCCAGAGAGAGAATAAAAAGCACATGGTTTGTCATTGACTGTGTGTGTGTGTGTGTGTGTGTGTGTGTGTGTGTGTGTGTGTGTGTGTGTGTGTGTGTGTGTGTGTGTGTGTGTGTGTGTGTGTGTGTGTGTGTGTGTGTGTGTGTGTGTGTGTGTGTGTGTGTTGAGCGAGACCTCTGTAAAGGAGGAAAGTTAAAAAAAAAAAAAACCATACAAGAGGTGTGTGTGTTCGCTCAAACGTTTGTGTGTGTTTACATAGGAGTGTGTGAGTGAGTGGGTGGGTGTGTAACAGAAAGACACAAATCTGTCAGATCTGTCAAAGGTCTCAATGCAAACTGTGGGTGCCAGTGTGACGTTTGCATTGTACATTGCATACCTGCATCACAATACACAGAAAGACTTAAAGAAACAGACACGAAGAGAAATGGACAGATCATCAGTCAATCCAGTCATCACTATAAGACTTCATAGCCTGTGCCCTGTATCCAAAAATCCAAAGGCCCCAGGGCAGTGCCACATGCATGGGTCAGTCACACTGAAATGTACGAACGTACCCTATAGGTAGGGACAACAAACATCACGCCACCGCAGGATCACACCACGCTTTACATTTCCCACACATGACGTGACACCGCTATCTGAATGTACTATGAACTTTGACAGGCGTCTGTCAGACACTGACTGCTAGACAGAGAGAGAGAGAGAGAGAAAAGTTGTGTCATGTTGCCCGCGGTCTGTCTCATGACTCAAGCCCCCTGCACACTGGGCAATGCGGTCACCGCATCACCGGAGTGGTGGCCACCTAGTGGACATCGTATTACCTCAGAAAAACTCCCGCAAGCAAGGTCTAGTGGTGGCTGTTTGAAACATGGCGGACGGAGCATAAAATGCCACCAAACTTCTTTATTTGAACACTAAAAACGCTTCGTTTCACTTTTTTGAAATGTGTTACTGATAAAGATCATGTGTCAAAAGTATTGCTGTGTTTGGTGATGAATTTGGTTTTCGTAATTTCGTATCAAATCATAACTGCTTGTTTTCTTGTCCACCTATCTAGTGTGGATTAAATAATGATAAAGTTTGGACATTATCACTGTTTTTAACAGCTTAAAACGGCGTAATTTTGATATTTATCTATTAATTTTTGAGAAGATCCGCGGGAAATCCTAAAGTGTTTATCATCACCATAGCAACAGCTCTCTTCACCGCACGGTCAGGCACGGTATTTTCCGGACGAGTTGAAATATTTGAACGTATGCGGAGGCTCTCGGATGCGGACTTTCTTCCGCACCGGACTGTCCGGACCCCAACCGCATACGGAATGCGGTTCTCCATAGACAATGAATGGTTAACGGTCAAATCGGATTCGTATTACCGCATGTAG
This sequence comes from Engraulis encrasicolus, assembly GCF_034702125.1. NCBI lineage: Eukaryota > Metazoa > Chordata > Actinopteri > Clupeiformes > Engraulidae > Engraulis > Engraulis encrasicolus. The sequence continues at coordinate 28,576,851 of NC_085857.1, forward strand.
TGTGCAGGGGGCAATAAACTGTAGTACACCGTGTTCTTCGTTGACATTTTGTGGCTGGGCCAACAGTTTTATTGCCCTGCCAATATCATCAAAACTTTAATCACACAAGGAAGAAAATGGGCCGACCACAACATTTCACTGAAACAGAAAGTAGATGTCGCCAACAGCACGCCAGTCTACGTGTGTTGTGTTGTGCAGGCTATTATGCACGACAAATGTGGCAATCAAACACAGACAAGCCATTAAAAACTACTTCAAATGCTAGCCCTATACTATAAACATGTAAAATACACATAGGAACACAATCTTTTCAATATGCTTTCAAGCAAGGCATGGGTTTTTTTATTATTCTAAATCAATCCAGGGAAATGTTAGCTGTTTCATGCACTGACTGTTTTTCATCCAGTCGGTATGGTGTTAGCTGGCTAGCAGTCTTCCGGGATCATATGTCTGATCTAAAACGAGTGATGTTCTCTTTAAACGTACAATATGTGCTCATATATCATGTACAAAATAGCTGCCTACCTTTAAAATAGTGACAGGGGCAGGCGACAGGTGCCAGACATCGGTGACATGTCACACAGGTAGTTAGATTCCTCTGTCTCTCTCCACATCAGAAACTCCCCCTGCAAGTTCAGTATGCCAGTGGGAGGGTCTAATGAACGCTTGACTGTTTCCAATTGGTTAGAATGTCCAGCTCCTGAATGTGTACAAATTATTGATTGGATTAAACATCTGTCTATCTGTGCCTAGAACCACAAGCTCCACTTTTGTTTAGCTTTTATTCATATTATACAGTAGCCTAATACCTACACTCAAATGGCTTGGGTTTTATTTGAAAACTAAAACTTGGGACGATGCAAACAAACCTCTCAACTAACTGGCTTCCTTGCAACAACAAGCATTCATAAAACAATTAAACAAGGAACTCAAAACCTTTGAACCCCGCATCAGTAGGTGGTAGTCGAGAGCCTGATATCGTCTAGTGTCCGGAAGTGGCCACTGCCGGTAAGGAAAAGGTTAAAGAGCAACCAGAAAAAATACCTCCGCTACTGACAATTGTTTGTGATTCTGCAGGGATGGAGGTGACAAGACAGAGTAAGGACCTTACCTTTGCAAAAGTACAGAAGCCGGGCAATATAGCACACTCCCTAACTGTCATTGGCATGCAGCCGGCTTTGTAACGGAACGACTGTGGTCGTGGAGTGTTCCGCTGTTCATTTGTCTGTTTGTCTCTGCGAAGCAACCTAGCCTGCCGACAACACGCGCTAGCTCGATGCCGAGTTGAATCAAAAGTAGTCGGCATTGATCCGTGCGTGACCCCTTGTGTTTTTCTTCCCCTGCAGATTTTAAAGAGAGCTTAAGCACCGTATGCAGCGCCATTGACGAAGCCGACTTTCTTGCCATAGACGGGGAATTTTCAGGTAACAGGCGTTTTGGCCTCACATTGCATTATCCATATAAATTTGTGAGGCGCTCATGGATGCATTAAAAACGGCTGCTGCGTGTAGCTAGTTCTAGTTGATAATCTTCCATCTTAATCCCTACTCACACATGTGCATTCTATACGTGTATTCTTGGGTACAACGTTGCCGCTTATGCTTCAGATGGAGGCAAACATAATGTGTAACGCTTGTCTACCTACTGTGTGCATGGATGCTTGCAGGCATAAGCGATGGTCCATCGGTCAGTGCACTCACGAACGGACTGGATACGCCAGAAGAGCGCTATGAGAAGCTGAAAAAGGTATCAAATTGACGCATACGCATTGCAATCTAGGTTGTAGAAGCTAGTCTTATTTTGGGGGATCTAACTTTCCCAAGGGGGCGGAGTTGTGCATTTATATTCATCACATAATCACATGTTTGTGCATCCTGCTAGTTGTCTATTTTTTTTTCCAATAACTACATGAGAAGCCGAAAAAGATCTTATAATTGTGTGTGTGTGTGTGTGTGTGTGTGTGTGTGTGTGTGTGTGTGTGTGTGTGTGTGTGTGTGTGTGTGTGTGTGTCAGAGAGAGCGCGAGAGCATGAATGAATTGCCCCTCTGTTATTTCGGGGGCAATGAGTTTTTTAATACGTTAGTCACATCAATATTACATTAATCATATCAGATACATCATGATAACTCAATAAAATTATCAATGATGAGCTACTATGTGATGAGAAGAATCAATCAGTCCTACAACTGTCCATTTTTTATACTTAATGCTTATGTCCCCTTCGTTCTGGTCTTCAACAGCATTCCATGGACTTTCTGCTCTTCCAGTTTGGGCTCTGCACTTTTAGATATGATAAGAACGAATCAAAGTGAGTGCTTCTTACGAATCTGTGTCAATTATATAATGACAATAGCAATTGCAGAATAAGCAGTGGTATTGATGGTCTGGTTCTTGACACCACCTCTTCATTTTTTTCTTGCAGGTATCTTACAAAATCTTTTAATTTTTATGTATTTCCAAAGCCATTTAGTAGGAATTCTCCAGACAAAAAGTTTATTTGCCAGGTAAGGTTATTGTCTTGTACAATTCCAATGCTGCAACTGTCAACCATTAATTAACAAAATATGAACAACCCTTTCGTTATAGTTCTGATGAATCTGCTGGTGGTGATCTGAACATTTTTGTTTCTATTCTAACAGAGTTCCAGCATAGACTTTCTGGCCAGTCAGGGATTTGACTTCAACAAAGTTTTTCGTCACGGTGAGCTTTTGAGGATTTTTACTTCAGATCTGTTTGTGGATTATTAGTTGAGAGGGATCCATCCATCTGTCTGTCTCCATCTCTGTTGACCTCTCGACGAATTGTATCATATCGTACTGAATCGTGGGGCATTCTTAAGTATCGAAAATAATTGAATCGCTGGCCCCTCCCCAATGCTCTTACTCCATAACGTAATTGGAAGAAATGGAATCGAATCGTATCGTGGGCCATTTTTAATTATCGAAAATAATCAAATGGCTACCTTAAGAAATTGATATCAAATCGTATCGTCCTGGAGGCTGTGATTTCCACCCCTACCTCTTGTCCTCGTAGGCATCCCCTACCTGAACCAGGAGGAGGAGGTGCAGCTGAGGGAGCAGTACGAGGAGAGGAGGAACCAGTCCAACGGGGCCGGCAACCCCCCCTTCATATCGCCCTCCTCCAAGGGATCCATCAACGTCCCTGAAGAGCACAAGGACTTCATCAACCGCGTGGTGTGAGTAACAGGATTTTTTCCCCCTTTATTTGTGTGACACGACTGTGAAGAGATGGACATCAAGGGAGTGGGAGAGAGACGGGGAAGGGTCTGCAAAGGACCGGGCCACGGTAGGGCTGTGATTACGGCTATATTTGACCATACATGAATGCCGATGGATGGATGATTTGGGTGGATGGTGAGAGAGACTTTATTAATCCCCAAATGGGAAATTGACACAACACATAACGGCAAGACAAGGGGTGGTCCCGACCCCCTATTTCAACCACTGACGTAGGGCGTGTTGATAGTATGGAGTTGATGAAATCAAAGTAGTTTGGCGGATGTTTAAAATTTTTTGTCTGTTTCTGTGTATTGACTATTTTTGTGGACGTATATACCATGCAATGGTTCAATAAAGGAATTTTAAGTCAAAAAAGTCTGTCTCTCCATTACAGAGTTGTTTTGCTGTGTATGTTTCTGTAGGGAGAAAGTCGAGGCTCTTCTAAGCAACTCAGAGAAGACTGTGGACTTGGATCCATGCACTGGGTAAGAACCACAGTGCATAATATGGTTATGTCTCAATTATTCAGATATGTTGTCAGTCCTGTTAAAGTGTGTACTAAAATTTCTATTGCTGGCATATTTTACATTACATTACATTACATAGCATTTAGCAGACTCCTTTGGCCAAAGCGACTTACAAGCAAAACCAGGCATCTTGTTTTGCTCCACCTATCGTGTGAACCAATTTTTTCTCTGTAGAGTGTTGAGTAAGGTGGTGGGCGAGTTGTTCGTGTAAACATGTTCTGGTTGCTATGGCTACAGTTCATGGTTGACATGACGTTTTTTCTCTTCCCCTCTTTGTTTTTAGTTTCCAGAGGAAATTAATCTACCAGACACTGAACTGGAAGTAAGTACAGAGAATTTTGTTGCTTGGATGGTTGAATGAATAGATAAATGGATGACTGATGGATGGATGGACGGATAAGTGTGCCTATAGCCTGGTTTAGACTCCTCCTGCAGCTTCAGGAGACTTACTGTCAGAACCCAAACAGCCACCACGCCCCCCTCTTCAGAGCTGAAACGCTGCAGCGCTGAACATATACTTCTCCCAGGCTGAATTGTTCGTAATGCACCATGACGCACAGACATAGTGAAGAAAAAGATGCATCAAAGCTATATATGTGCAAGGCATACCTGCAATGATTATGGGCATAAATAATAGTGTTGTATTTTAATGTGATGGAAATTCTTTGCAGTACAGTAATCACATTGGCCATGTCTGCCACCAGGTACCCCAAAGGACTCCATGTCGAGACAGTGGAAACTGAAAAGGTAATTGACATGAAAGAGTTTTCTTCTTAATAGTCACTGCACTGAACCATAACTGGCATGGCACAGGCAGTAATACAGGTAATACTTCAAAAGGAAAACCGTGCACTTGTTTGACTTTATGCTCTTTTATTCAGAGCGAACAGCACGCTTCCCATCTGTGCGGCATCAGGTTCGCTCTGACGCACAGAGGCGAAACGCGTCATTCGCGCTGAAGAAAAGAGCACAAAGTTAAACAAGTGTGCGGTCAACTTTTTCCTTTTGAAGTATTGCATACTCATGCATTTACCAGCACCTAGAAGCTGTGTATGGATCTTTGAACTTTAGTAATACAGGTACATTTTGTGTTTTTGTCTTTTGTTAAAATTAATCTACCATTCATTTGTGCTTCTGTCTTGGCTGACATCACTGACCTGACCTCTCTTCCTGTTTCATTTTCCCATGTCTCCTTCTGTTTCTATTGTTCAGAAGGAGCGTTTCATCCAGATCAGCAAGGTGGACGAGGAGGAGAGGAGGCGGAGGGAGCAGGCCAAACAAGAGAAGGAGCAGGTGAGACAGACTCACAGAAGAGGAAACCCGTCCTGTCAGAATTAAAGTCAAAAAGGCCTGTGTGTTTATAATTTATATATTTATAAGTTGACACCTAGTTGCAATTGAGTGACGTAGGGGAATTTACTGTACTGTCACCTTCTTGAGGCCATTCTGCATCTGTGGGATGTGCTGCCTGATTATCATCAACTTTCAAATCTCTTCCGAGACTTTCCAAATGGCATGGTTGACCCGCCTCCCTTGGTTTGCCACTGGTTGTTTGCTTCCCAACCAAAGTGAGAGGAGTTCCTGATTTTTCAGGAGCTCACAAACAAAATTTGTATTGCTCCTGGCCTGACTAGAAGCAACGCTGAAGGTATGGCGTCACTAGGAGTGTGTGACCTGGCTAGTGCTGACCTGCTTGACGATATAGCTGCATCTGGAGGTAGTGAAATCAGAATGTGTGATTGTGGCCTACCAGTGGCTTAAGCCGGGCATACACTGTGCGATATTTTCACTCGTGGGTCTTAAGCTTCTGCTCACACTGCACGATGGAATTTCACTGTTTAAAAGTTCACAACTCACGACTCACGTCCTCACACTATACGAGCCGACAGTCGGATGCGAGCGAAATGCTTACACCGTACGACGTGACAGGCATGTTTCCCCGGTTTGTAGAGGAGGTAACATGCGCACCTGAGGTGAGGTGAGGTGAGGTCGCGCTCAACAGCGAATCGCACGGCCCTATTAATTTGTACATGTGAAGTGTCAAATCGGGTCGTAGCACTGCTTTAACTGTGCGATTTACGCACGAGCCACGACCAGAATTTCAAACCGTTTTGATTTTCTTGCGACCCTGCGATTGCACGACCGTGAGGCGAAATCGCTTGTCCTTACCCCATGTACACTGCACGATGAGAGACTCACGATTGACCTGTGATTGAGCAAGAAATCGGCCCGACTCTCAAAAAGTCGTGCGAGTGCCAAATCGGGGCAAAATCGGGGCAAAAGTCGCACAGTGTAAGCCCATCTTAAGTTGGCCGGACACTGGAGTGCTAGGCGGGTGACCCGGGTTCGATTCCCGAGCCGGGTCATATCCCGATCCTCCCCTGTCTCTATCCCACTCATTTCCTGTCCCACTCTTCACTGTCATGTCTAAATTAAGTTGAAAACCCCCCAAAAATATATGTATTAAAAAGAATGTGTGTTGATTGTGATTGTTTTCACAGGAGGAGCTGAATGATGCTGTGGGATTCTCCAGAGTAGTACATGCCATGTCAAAATCAGTGAGTTCACACATGACTGCTTTCCTGATCGACGATCGATTTGAAATCTCTGATGTTTTAAGTTGAAATGACACTTTGGATGTTTTTTTTGTTTTGTTTTTTTTAAGAAATCTGCTCTATGTTTTCTTCATTAATTTACTTATTTTGATATTTTCTTGTTAATTTACTAATTTACTTATTTCTCAAACTCAGGGAAAGCTGGTTGTTGGCCACAACATGCTTCTGGATGTCATGCACACAATCCACCAGTTCTACTGCCCTCTACCAGAGGTAGGTCAATTATTTAACATCCAGTGCCCTGCCGTGGCCTAACTACGCCCCCAATGGCGCCCCAAGTGAACGGTGCGGCGGGACTGTACCATGCCCAGGGTACCTCAGTCATGGAGGAGTATGGAGAGAGTACTGGTTAATTGGGTCGTGAGTCAAACCGGCAAACTTTGGGACACAAGTCTGATGCCCGAAACCGCTTACCCATGACTGCCCAAACTGTCAGTGTTGCCTGTCAGTTAGCAAAGAGACTCCCAATGTGTTATGATGCTCAAATCTCAGTTTTGTTAAACTGTTCAGCCCGTTCCATTCAATGTTGTATACCGACAGTTGAAATGTGTCATGGTTTTTGTTTATCTCGCCTAGGACCTCGCTGACTTCAAGGAGGTGACCATGTGCGTCTTTCCCAGGTAGGATGATTTGGTTTTGGAAAAAAAAATCCACAAGAGTTGTAGAGAATGGTTTGGCGAAAAAGTGGCAGTGAACATGCTTTTGGCTTATTTATCCGGAAGCTCTAAAATCATTTGTGTTCAATCCATTCAGGCTGTTGGACACAAAGCTGATGGCAACTACTCGACCCTTTAAGGTATCTCACACTCCGCTGTCTAATTCAGAAACCCTTTCTATAAACTGTGATACTGGTGTGTTCAAGTTATTTTTGGTAGTTCCTGACTACTTGTGCCGTCCTGTGTGTGTATGTGGCTACCTCCCTTACTCTGTATGTGCATGTGTGCGCGTGTGTGTGTGCGCGCGTCTGTGTGTGTGCGCGTGTGTGTGCGCGCGCGTGTGTGTCGCTACCTCCCTGACTTTGTGTGCGTGCGTGCGTGCGTGCGTGCGTGCGTGTACGCGTGTGTACGTGTGTACGTGTGTGTACGTGTGTACGTGTGTACGTGTGTGTACTGTACTGTACTGTACTGTACTGTACATACATGTATGTATGGGGCTACCTCCCTGACGTTCTTTTCTGCTGTTCTCCTTCTGCAGGAGCTGATCACCAACACCTCATTGGCTGAGCTGGAGAAACAGCTCAAGGAGGGCCCCTTCAAACCCCCTAAAGTCGGTACGTCACTCGGCTCATGTCATCCATTTCCCGCCTTCGCAGGAATTCTTTACAGTAGTAGTCAATGGGATGTTGCTTTTTAGTTGCACCCAAGAAGTCACAGAATGTGTGTACATCAGTAGCACCTAACAGAAGATGGCTGAAAGGAAAAGATAAAGGTCTGCAACACTGATGCCTTTAACCTTGTTTGGGAGCATCAAACAGTGTTGCAGACCAGGGATGCAAACAATTAATCTACTTTAATCAATTTATGTGTTAATGGATTAAGAAACGCTTAATCGCAATTAATCGCCAATTCAACTGACAAGAGACCCAGGTGAAATGGGCATGTGAGGAGGGGTGTGAATAGTGGGAATATTTTAAATCACCTTTTTGGATTTAAAAAAAACTAAATAGAATCAATTGAAATGTAGCATTTTAATTTTTAGATTTAGTAGGTTTTTTTTTTCAAGAAACATTGAGATTTTGGGGGTAAAACGCAGCTTTTCAATTAATCGTAAGTCGATCGACAAGGCAATCAACTAATGATTATCGATCATCATTTGCATCCATTGCGGAACTTTTTTATCTTTTCCTTTCAGCTTTTTAGTTGTGTGCAGCTAATCTGTATGCAGTCTGTTGGTCAGTCCATCAGAAACTGGTTTGCTTTTTGTTGAGTTTGTCCTCAACGTAGGTGTGTGGCTTTCAGGTTTACTACCTACTAGTCAGAAGATTCCTTTCTGTCTGAAGTTCAGCTGTTGGAACTTGGAGCCTCCTCTCAAATGGTGGAATGTTGTTTTTTTCCTATTCTAGAATGTTCTGAAGGCTTCCAAAGCTATGACACAGGAACGGAGCAGCTCCATGAGGCTGGCTACGATGCCTACATCACTGGCCTCTGTTTCATATCCATGGCCAACTACCTGGGTAAGTGCAGAGTGGATGAGGGTGGGTTCTGTATCTAAATGTTCGGAAGAGTGGCTGTGTGTAGGTGTAGGTAGCATGGACAGCCGTGGCCTAGTGGTTAGGGAGGTGGTCTTCAGCCAAGGTATAGGGAGAGATAAAGGTGGGATTCGAACCTGCAACCCTCTGATCCGAAGTGCCACATATCCTCACATTGTTCTGAACTGTAGCCAATACGCTGTAAATTATTAAATCGCTTCAGCTTGGTGTAATGTAAATGTTGATTAAATTAACTTAAATTGGAAAAAATGTCTCATTGTGCTGTTGTCCAGTGTTGTGCTTATCACAGTGCAGTGAAATTTCAGTTTCATTGATAAGATTGTTGCTTTTTTTTTACTAACCCTTCTCCAATATCTGTTGATTTTCTGTTTTTGTCTTTTTTTCATTTCAGGTTCATTCCTCACTCCACCCAAACCTCACATCTCTGCCAAATCCAAGCTAATCGAACCGTTTTACAACAAGTAGGTGCTTCCCTGTTTGCTCAAGTATGGTACTGTATGGATGTCTCAAGAGATTCGCAACAAAGAGCAGCCACAGAGGCCTACATGCCCTTGAAGGTGCGCTGTGTAGGATGGTGGCCAGAGTAGGTATTGCAACTAACTATGTTGCTCATTGAAACTGGGCTGCCTATTTGCCAAATTTGATATTTTCGTGAATATTTCCTTTACTGAACTAATATTTACTAGTACAGTGAGTTGTGCAGATGAAAATTCAAAATGGTGGCAAATGGGGAAGATCCCCCTTTTCATGAAGGAAAAGTATCATTTTCCCGGTCATAATGAATACTTAGAATCTGATGGTGCTGGTAAGTATTCATGAAAAAGGTAGCATTTGTGAATGGGCAGCATGAATTCTGGAAAGAAACTTCTAAAAACGCAGTGCACTTTTAATGCTAGAGGGAACTTGCACTCAATCAAGTGCAAACCTTGAATTATTTTGATATGGGCCTTGAGTGACTTTTTTTATCCTTTTTTTCTGTGGCCCTTCAGGCTCTTCCTCATGCGAATCATCGACATCCCCTACCTCAACCTCAATGGACCAGACTGTAAGTAGCTAATTTCATAGTCTAGCTAGCCTGCCTTTTTGGTGTGTGTGCGCACGCATGTGCTCACAGATGTGATCTTATGTGGATACAGTAGTACCACAAAGTTGGTATAATAAAATGCTTGTGCGTAAAATAATGATTTTATACAGTATGCAATGTATATTACACAATACCACATTATAATCTGAACGACAAATGCTAAAAGCGGGCGTGCGCGCGCGTGTGTGCTTACGACATTGTAACATCAATCACAGTGTGACGGTCTGTCTTCTTCCCCTCCTCCGCTCACCTGCGCTGAGCTCGGAGCTCGTCCCAATTAAGCGCAGCTGAGCGCAATTGCAATCAGTGTGGCATTCTAGTTTCCTCTTGTTCTTAAACTCCCCTCACTCACTCCAAAATGAGAGTAGCAACACGCACACACGCACACAACACACCTAATATTCGTGAGCCCGAGTATCCAGCCTGGATCTAAAACAGTCACGTTTGGTACTATTGCTACGGAGCATTCGTGATATCCGAAATAACTGCCGTAAGCGTGCCGACATTGTCTTTGCCTAAGAAGAATGGAATACATCGTCTAAAAGGACCTGGGTGGTTCCCTCTTCAATAAGAAGACTCGTGAGTAAATGAACTGGCTGGATATTGCCACTAACTTCGCTGGCTGCTCTCTCCGTCTTGCCCTTCACCCCCAAACAATACACACCTTGACAAGTTACAACGCAACTCCACCAAAAGCCCAGAAACGCACATAATTCCACACACCCACATTACAACACTACACTTACCTTCTCTATCCTCTTCCTCTCCTTTTTTCCCCCTATTTTTGGAGAGTTGATAACAACGACTAGGCCTATTTTTTTGTTCTTGGAACATATTGGATTAATGCCCTTTGGATGTAATGCCCTTTTTGTTGGATTTACCTTTTTGTGTTGGATTAATGAACAACGAATTAATGAAGATTTGAAACTTTAAGGAACTGCCTCGTCTCATGCTTTTCACTTTTACAAACATTGACTGATTCACTGATATTTTTTGCTGACGGTGTTTTGGGATTTAATATTTTTTTAAGATTGCAGTTCCCCCAATCACCACACCGTTACAGAATGGCGCCCAACGTGGGGCCGGAGATTGTTTTGTTTTATCTCTGAGCCCTTGATCTTCAACTGATCACTTATTTGTTTGAGAGTGGCTGCTTCGCTGTTTTTGCCTATGGAGTGACATTTGTGCCACCGTTTTTGAATTACTGAGTATGGAGTGACATTGGTGTCAAAAACATCTGAACATTTAAGTTTTGCATTTTGGATATTTTTTGAATTACTTGCTGTGCTGGACTTTGAATTAACTTTGCTGTGCTGGACATTGAAGCTCTGCTTGCCCTGCTGATCAGCCGCCGCGCTGAGCTTGCTTGAACTTTTTTGCTGTGCTGTTTTGGGACTTTGAAAAAAAAAAACGCACACACACAGTAACACAAGCACCACACACACCCTTTGCAATTTTCACTTAATTCATTACATTGATTCTTATACCTGTAACCTGATCATTCGCTGTGCATTCGTTGCTGCCCCCTGCTGTGTCTTTTTGATATTGCTCTTGCATGTTGATAGCTGATATTTAGCACATGAATCGATTGATATCTTTCATCATGTCTTCCCCTCCTCTTCCTACTGATTCACCCCCCAACATCTTACTCAACCCTCCTAACATAAATACACCTGTCCCTTCTTCTTCAAACATAACTAATGTTCAGGTCTCCTCTGCACCCATACCACTTCAAAATCTACATACACCTGCCCCTTCTGCTCGCATACCTACTTCTAACACACATACTCATGACCCTGCTGCAGACAGGCCACTACATCCCATCTCCCTACTTGATCAGACAGTGGCTGAAATGTCTAATCCACTTTTAATCACCTGTGCTCCCTCCATTGCCCCTGTAACACATAGCAGTTCCCCTGTGTACACCAGCGCTCAAGATGGAGTAGTAACTCATTCCACTTTTTCACTTGACCTCTCTGCCACAACCCCAGTGTCTGAGGATGGTTCTCCTTTGCCACTCCCAGGAGCACTTCCAACTCCAGGACGTGCATTAGGACAACTGGCAGAACGTGCACAAGATAACTGGGAACAGGTCTACTTACTAGTTGAACAAAATCAGAGAGAAATCGGAGATGCAATGAAAAAACTCAGTGATCACATGCAGGGTAAATTTGATGAACATGCATCACAGTCTCAAGCTCACTTCGCCTACCTCACAACCACTGTGCTAACTATGCAAGACAAAATGGAAAGAGAACTAGATTCTATCATGAAAGCAATGAGAAAAGTAGCTGCTGAGGAGTGTGAAAAAGTACGAACTACCACAACTTCTGAACTAACCTTTAATGTACAACAATTGCAACTTGAACTCCAAAGGGATTTTAAAGCATCTCAAATGACTATGTCTGACATAAACGGCAGGATGATGACTCAAGGAACACAACTGACTGAGTGCATGTCACTAGTGAACACCCTGACAGCCAGATTCGACTCCTTGTGTGATCAAGTGCAGAGAGTGGAGAACACTTCTCGGGACACACAGAGGCAAATGGGAGAATTGCAACGAAAAGTCACTCAAACCTCACATGTACCCGTTACGAGCCACACACAGGTCAGCTCTTCGGCACATGTCATTTCTCAACCTGCTGTGTCTTCTTCCTCTAGTGTACACTCTTCTGTACACTCTTCCAGAGTGGATCATATAAAGCTGATGAAAGTCTTTCCTACTTATGGAAAAAACGAGACGACACAGACCCTGTGCTTTTATTTGTCAAAATGTCAGGACTTTATTGCACTGCATCCTCTGACAGACGCTGACATTCTTGCCACATTCCGGACAGTTCTCCATGGTAACCGCCAGGGGACTGGTGGAAATCACCCGTACTCAAGTTGGTACGTGGGAGGAGTTCAAGACTTCTTTCCTATCCGCATTTCTGGCCGAAGATTACCAAGATGAGCTGGCGGAGAGAGTGCGCACAAAAAAGCAACAAGACAAGGAGTCAATAAGAGATTTTGCTTATCCCTACAGAGCATTATGTAGGAGATGGAATTCACTACTCACTGAGCAAGATATTGTGAAACTCATACTTAAGAATATCAAGCCTTACCTTGCCAGTCAACTTCGAGGACGTGTGAAAGATGTCGATGAGCTTGTCCGTCTTGGTCACCAATTGGAAAAGGACCACGAACACCAGCTAGAACAGGACCAAGCAAAACACATCAGATACAACCAACCACAACAGGTTTCAAACCCCTTACCACATTCAGCACAAGGCCGACCACCTCTGTTGTGCTGGAGGTGCAAAGGCACACACAATCCTGGTTCCTGCCCTCAACATAGCTCTCCTGTACACCACACTCGCCAACAACATTCACAACAACAACATAAACAGAAATCAAATCAGAAATCAAGTGGAAATGCAAATGCCCTTACTGCTGTTTCATCTAAGAGTATGAAAAACACACTTACCTCCTCTCCTTCCGCGACTGCTCCCGCCATGGATTTGCCAGGCCCCCTTGCTCCTCAACAGCTGGTCGTGCCTGTGAACATAGGTTCCTGGTATGGGAAGGCTATCCTAGACACTGGTGCAAGCTGCACCCTATTACATGAATACCTGTGGTCCGATGTGATGAAGTCCAAAGCACTTAACCCATGGACACAGGGTTCTTTGTACCTAGCAAATGGAGAGCTTGTAACACCACTTGGCTGGATCGATCTAGATCTTGGTGTTCATGGAAACGTGACTGACCTGTCAGTAGCTGTCCTTCCATCTGTGGCACTGGCATACGGAATTGTCCTGGGACTAGACTTCATATACCATAGCCAAATACAGTTGAATGTCTCAGACAACTCTTTCACGTTCAAAGCCAATCCATCCGCTGTCTTCTTCTTCCAACCCGGAAGTGCACTAATCTCTACATTGTCCCCACAGTACCGGACACTACACACACACCACGTGTCGCTCATCAGTTCCATTCCACCTCCTCTGCTGTCCTTGCAGCCACAACGCTTAAGCGTACAGGACTACATTGAGCGAGCAGTGTCAGCCGCTCAAATACCCGAGGATGGGAAACAACAGTTGTGTGACTTACTACTGAGCAACCCTGATGTGTGCACTCACCGCATTGGGAAAACAGAGGTGCTAAGACACGTCATCCACACTACCACCAACGTTGCTGTCAAACAAAAGCCATACCGCATGTCTCCCATCAAACAGGCCATCGTGAAGGACCATGTCCAAGAGATGTTGGCACAAGGCATCATCGAGCCATCACATTCTGGCTGGTCCTCCCCGGTTGTTCTGGTGCCTAAAAAGGATGGTGGGCATAGATTCTGCGTCGACTACCGACGGCTGAATAAGTTGACAGAGAGTGATGTTTTTTCCACTACCTAACATTTCAGAGATTTTGGAGTCCTTGGCCGGATCCACAATCTTCTCTACCATTGATCTCAACTCTGGATACTGGCAAGTAGCCATGAGCAAGGAAAGCAAACCCATGACTGCTTTCATCACTCCATCTGGCTTGTATGAGTTCAAGGTGATGCCCTTCGGACTCAAGAATGCTCCTGCCACGTTCCAAAGGTTGATGGCTACTGTATTGGAGAGACTGAATGGGAAATGCTGCCTCGTTTATCTTGACGACATTTTATGCTTCTCGAACTCAGTCTCCCAACACTTCTCCGACCTCCAGGATGTCTTTGACTGTCTGTTCCGTGCTGGCCTGACGGTGAACCTCAAGAAGAGCCACTTCTGCCTGTCTGAGGTTAAATTCCTTGGACACATCGTGAATGCTGCTGGTGTCACTGCCGATCCGGACAAAGTGACCGCAATCATGAATTACCCGGTGCCCCAAAACCTTAAGGAGGTTCAAAGGTTTCTGGGACTCTCCGGTTGGTACCACCGGTTTGTCCCAGGCTTCTCCCAGATTGCCGAGCCACTGAACCACCTGAAGAAGAAGGACCAAAGCTTTGTCTGGACTGCAGCTTGCCAACAGGCATTTGAGAAACTGAAGGCATGTCTCACATCACCACCTGTTCTAGTCACCCCCATGCCTGACCTGCATTTTGTTGTCCACACCGACGCAAGTGATACTGGTCTTGGTGCAGTGCTCACACAACGCACAGGCCCTGAGACCGAGCATGTCATTGCGTTTGGAAGCAGAACTCTGAACAAAGCAGAACGGAATTACACCACAACAGAAAAGGAGTGCCTAGCAGTCATTTGGGCCCTTGAAAAGTGGCAGTACTATCTTGAAACAAAAATGTTCACAGTTATTACTGATCATGCTGCACTCCAATGGGTCCTGACGTCTACGAAAACATCCAGTCGACTCCTGCGATGGGCTCTGCGACTGCAGAAGTTTGATTTCATTGTGGAATATCGCAAGGGAAAACTAAATGTAGTCCCCGATGCCCTCTCTCGTGTTCCACCTCCAGCTGGGTCGATTGCAACCGTTCAGATCCAGAAGGTAGACAGTTTCCCTCTGACTGCTGACATCCTGTACACAGACCAACACAATGACACACACATTCAAAACATCCTCAAGGCACTGGCAGAAAAAACGACCCAAAAATGCAGCAAGACTTCACTGTGATGGAAGACATGGTGTATCGAAAGACCACCAACAACGGCAAGACACTCCACCGCCTGTACATCCCGGCATCCTTGCGGGACGAGATCTTCCATTCCTACCATTCGTCACCTATTAGTGGACACTGCGGAACATTCAAAACTTACAAAAGACTCTATGACAGGGCTTACTGGCCAGGAATGTGGACGGACGTGAAACATCGGATTGCTTGTTGCCAGCGGTGTCAGACCAGAAAGGCTGACAACAAGAAGCCTGCCGGAAAAATTCAGCAGACAGAGGTGAAGAGACCCAATGAAATGGTGGGAGTGGACATCATGGGCCCTTTTCCTCGAAGCACAGAACAAAATGAGTACCTCATCGTCTTCGTTGATTACTACACCCGGTGGGTTGAGCTTTTCCCAACCAGAACAGCCACTGCACCAGTTGTTGCCAAACTCTTCAAGAGAGAAATTCTCACTCGCTGGGGAGTCCCTGACTTCATAGTCTCTGACCGAGGCTCTCAGTTTGTCTCCTCCCTGTTTAAAGAGCTCTGCAACAGTTGGGCAGTCACGCCAAAGCTCACAACAGCATACCATCCCCAAACCAACATGACTGAACGTGTAAACAGAAATATCAAGGCCATGATTGCATCTTTTGTCGACGACAATCACAGAAGGTGGGATCAATACTTACCTGAATTTCGGTTCGCCTTGAACTCGTTTGTCCACGAGACAACAGGAGTTACCCCTGCGGAACTGCAGCTTGGACGCAAACTGCAGAGTCCAATGGACAAACTCCTGTCCAGTCACAGTTTGTGCCCTGATGATTCTTCCTACGATGTAGTGAAACATCTCAAAGACCTGCAAAACAAAGCAGAGCAAAGCAGTAAGATGGCAAAACGCAGACAACTGCGAAATTACAACAAAAACAGAAGAGATGTCACTTACCTGCCGAAGGACAGGGTCTGGGTGCGCAATCATCCTCAGTCTTCTGCAGCACGCTACTTCTCGGCCAAGCTGGCTCCAAAATGGAAAGGCCCGTACAGAATTGTCCGGCAGTTGGGTCCTGTGAATTTCCAGGTGGTCCGGGAGGACACTGGAGAGGACCTCTGCACTATTCACGTACACAACCTTAAGCCATGCTTTCCAACAGCAGCGGAACTGGATGCCCGGGAGAGGGAAGGTCTTCGGACACTCTTCGAGGAATCGTCGGATGAAGAAGACTTCCCTGGCTTCCAAGATTGACCCTCACAACCTACGGTTGTTCTTCCATGGGGGGGAGAATGTGACGGTCTGTCTTCTTCCCCTCCCCCGCTCACCTGCGCTGAGCTCGGAGCTCGTCCCAATTAAGCGCAGCTGAGCGCAATTGCAATCAGTGTGGCATTCCAGTTCCCTCTTGTTTCAAAAACTCCCCTCACTCACTCCAAAATGAGAGCAGTAACACGCACACACGCACACAACACACCTAATATTCGTGAGCCCGAGTATCCAGCCTGGATCTAAAACAGTCACGTTTGGTACTATTGCTACGGAGCATTCGTGATATCCGAAATAACTGCCGTAAGCGTGCCGACATTGTCTTTGCCTAAGAAGAATGGAATACATCGTCTAAAAGGACCTGGGTGGTTCCCTCTTCAATAAGAAGACTCGTGAGTAAATGAACTGGCTGGATATTGCCACTAACTTCGCTGGCTGCTCTCTCCGTCTTGCCCTTCACCCCCAAACAATACACACCTTGACAAGTTACAACGCAACTCCACCAAAAGCCCAGAAACGCACATAATTCCACACACCCACATTACAACACTACACTTACCTTCTCTATCCTCTTCCTCTCCTTTTTTCCCCCTATTTTTGGAGAGTTGATAACAACGACTAGGCCTATTTTTTTGTTCTTGGAACATATTGGATTAATGCCCTTTGGATGTAATGCCCTTTTTGTTGGATTTACCTTTTTGTGTTGGATTAATGAACAACGAATTAATGAAGATTTGAAACTTTAAGGAACTGCCTCGTCTCATGCTTTTCACTTTTACAAACATTGACTGATTCACTGATATTTTTTGCTGACGGTGTTTTGGGATTTAATATTTTTTTTAAGATTGCAGTTCCCCCAATCACCACACCGTTACAACAGACATTTCTCTCCATTCTTTTCTTTGCAGTGCAACCGTCACGGGACCATGTTCTCTATGTGACGTTCCCCAAAGAGTGGAAAACCAGCGACCTGTACCAGCTGTTCAGTGCCTTCGGTAGGTGTCATGTCACATTTGTGGCAACCATGACCTAATGGTTAAAGGTTAAGTTCAGACAATTTCAACATGCAGTTGTGTAATGCTCACACTACCCTGGACTTGTCAGTACCTGAGAATTTTTTTTTTTCAGCCTTTTCCGAGATCCTGGTCATTGTAATGGGGGCAGGTGTTTGTTAAAATTTCAAAAGAACATCTTGATTCATTTCCAATAACATCCAAAAGGTTATGCAACATCAGCAGACAACTAGCAAACAGTGATACCTTTTGGTAAAATATTTTGAGTATGTTAAGAATTTTTAAAGTGTAAACAAAATCTGCCCCCATTAGAATAGCTCAGATCTCGGAAAGGGCAGAGCCAAGAAATACAGCATCACCGGGTACTGACAAGTCAAGGGTAACGTGAGCATATTACAACAGCCTATTAAAATTGGCGGAACTGGTACTTTAAGGAGATGTATTTTAGATCAGATGGTTGCAAGTTCAAATATCATTGTTCCACTTTCCATCTATCTCCATGACTGAGGTGCCCTTCAGCAAGGCACCTCACCCCAAACCGCTCCAGGGACTGTAACCAGTGCCCTGTTCTTAAAATAACTGCAAATTGCTTTGGATAAAACCATCAGCTGAGTGTAATGTAATGTAATTTGCACACAGTACAATTACCAGTTTAAGCCCAATTTTAATTGACTTTGGTAGATTACATCACCGCACATTTGTATACATTCATTTATATATTAACCTGTTATATTAACCAGTTAACGCCCAGCAGATATTTAACCCAAACGTGCAAATTTGGCCGTCCACAACAACCTGCTTGTACTGCATACGTTTAATGACTCACACCTGCCAATATATCGGTGTGTGCATACAAATAACTACTTAATCTACTTACTAACTAGGCACAACTTTCACCTGTTTGCTGTAGTTTGGCAGACAAAGTAAGATGCAACTTGTCTTTTTTTTTTGTGCGATTTTATGTCTTCATTATTTATTGACGTGTAGGTGATGGGTTTTTCTGACTGTGCTTTTTGGCTTGTCAGGAAACATTGTGGTGTCATGGATCGACGACACGTCTGCATTCGTCTCTCTGAGTCAGACCGACCAAGTGCAGATTGGTGAGTGTTGTCTATCAGTTTAGCCTTTTTTTGTTGGCCTTGAAATATGGCAAGAGGCCCTGCCGTGGCCAAACGGTAGGGCACTCGTCTACCATGCGGCTGACCCGGGTTCATTTGCTGGCCCTTCCCCGTATCACTCTCCCCACTCGCTTCCTGTCACTACCTTCACTGTCCTATCATAAATAAAGTCAAAAAGACCAAAATAAATGAATACATAAAATAAATATGCCAATAATATAAAGTGTGACAATAAAAAGTTGACCATCAAAAAAAGGATGTCAAATCTGAATGAGACAGACCCAAGTTTAGATTCATTGAGTGAGTGTTTTATGTGGTCTTCAAATATGCCGACCATGTCAACTCTGCAACTGAGTCAACAAATTGTTAGCGTGTTGTCTGCCTGTAGCCAAGAATGACTTAATGCTTTCTGGTCTGGCAGCTCTTCATAAAGTCATCACTAGCTTTGGTCATGACATTTGGTCATATTTGGCATAAGTGAGAAGTGGGTCAACAAACCAAAATTGTGTATAAACACAGATTTGGACTAAACTAAACTGCCTGTAAAAAGCACTGCGTGATGTGCACCAACTTAAATATCTTGACTCTTGACTGAGTGTTTTGTATTTAATTTTCAAGTACGTTTGCCTCTCCCATAGTAATAAAAAGATGCATAAAAACGCCGACTGTGACGCAAATGCTTTGGATTTCGTGTTTCGTTTTCAGTTTAACCAGATGCCAAAATGGGCCAAATCTGCAACCATGGACATGTAAAGAAAGAACAGTGTTTGTGTGTTGTGTTCATGGCTACAAAACAAATGACATACAGTACAAGTGAGTTTGCGGAGAGCTACAGTATGAGATGGTACACCCTTACTCCCTTCTATCAGTATATTTACTGTATTTGTGTTGTGATCATAGCTACAAAACGGAGAAAAACATACAAGTGAATTTGTGGCGAACTACCAGATCCAAACATGCACTATTCACTCACTTCTATTTTATTCTCTCAATCTAACACTGTGCGATCTGATTCTTGATCGTAATTGGCTGATTGGCCGTTCCAAGCCATAGACGTGGGTAGAATCTTCGTTTGGAATAGAGTTTGTTTTTGCCCGATTTACTAAGTTAAAACCTTGCGTCTAAGTTGATGGCGGGACTCTGGTGCAGTTTGGTTGGGAGAATACAGGAAGAGCAGTTCTTTGCTATCATACAGACATCCTAACCGGAGATTCTACATAGACATTGCGCTCCAACTCCCCTTCCCCGTTATAAATTGAACACAAACCCACAGCCTCTCGTGGTTTATTGCTTAAGTATATCAGCATGTGTGTTGTATGTTTGTTGTCTGTATTTTAGCCATGAACACAAGTGAGTTTGCGGAGAGCTACCGCATCCAGACGTATGCGGAGTATGTGAGGGCGAAGCAGCAGCGGGACAAGAACCCGAACGCGCCGGCCAGACGACGCCCCCTGGAGGACGGCTGGAGCGATGTGCCCTACTGCTCCGCTACCACAGCCATGACGACCGCCGCATACAGCTACACGCACAACAGGTACTGCCTATGCATACGTCTGATGTTTGAAGAGTGTGTGTGTGCGCTGATGTGCGATGTGTGTGTGTGTGCGCACACGTGCGTCTGTGCGAGTGAGTGAGTGTGCAATGTGTGTGCCCGTTCAGGCGGGACAGGGCTCTGAGGGAGATGCAACAGCCAACAGCAGGTGTCTGTGCTCATGATGGGACCTCATTCCTCCCCCCCCTCTTTTTCTTCTTTATCTCTCTCTCTCTCTCTCTCTCTCTCTCTCTCTCTCTCTCTCTTTCTTTCTTTCTTTCTTTCTTTCTTTCTTTCTTTCTTTCTTTCTTTCTTTCTTTCTTTCTTTCTTTCTTTCTTTCTTTCTTTCTTTCTTTCTTTCTTTGTCTTTCTCTCTCTGTCTTTCTCTCTCTTTTTGTCTTTTTTTCTTTCTCTTTCTCTTTCTGTCTCTTTCTGTCTCTCTCGCTGTCTTTCTTTCTTTCTTTCTCTGTCTTTCTTTCTGTCTTTCTCTCTCTGTCTTTCTTTCTCTTTCTCTCTCTCTGTCTTTCTGTCTCTCTCTTTCTTTCTTTCTCTCTTTCTTTCTGTCTCTCTCTCTGTCTCTCTCTCTCTCTCTCTCTCTCTCTCTCTCTCTCTCTCTCTCTCTCTCTCTCTCTCTCTCTCTCTCTCTCTTCTGTGTGTAGGTCTCTGATGGGCAAGCGCAGCATCAGCCCCATCCAGGAGGAGCAGGGCCCTGACGGAGACGTGGAGGCCAACAGCAGCGGCAGCAGCGGCTGGACCAATTACAGCACTGTAGACAAAGGCTTCAAGAAAATCAAAATGGATGGTACAGTTACATTGCATCTCTCACACACCAGGCTGTCATCATGTTTTAGCGTATGTATCACACGCTATAGCACGAAGGCGTGCTCCTCAGCGTAACGGTAAAGCGCTGTCATGCTCTTTTGACACGAGACGAGGTTCGCACAGTTTTCCCGCCGTGTCGGCGATTTTGTTTTGCAGAGAGCATTTCTGTTACTAAACGCAAATATACTTTGCTGTGCCCTAACCAAAACCATCCCTAAACCTAACCTGTCAGTAAAGCAATGTTTCTGCTGCTTTACTTTTGCCAAGAACCGACATTAGACGAATTTCTAGCTAAATTGTGCCTCAACCAAAACCATCCCTAAACCTAACCTGTCGCAGGGCTTTAACTTGTAAAGGTGTATTGGACACACGCGATAGTGGGTTCAAATCGGCATGTCATCTATACGCAATGCATGATGACATGTTTGACACACACACAGACACAGACACACAAAAACACACACACACACACACACACACACACACACACACACAGACACACACACGCACAAAACATACAGATATGATCATAAACGCACACGTGATCAAATTAAAGCACCGTGGACAGGGCTTTTAAGAAAATCAAAATGGATGGTACAGTTATAGTCACACACACACACACACACACACACACGCACACGCACACGCACACGCACACGCACACGCACACACACACACACACACACACACACACACAAAACATGAACACATGCGTAAGGAAATTACAGCACTGTGAACAAAGGCTTCAAGATGGTCAAAAGGGATGGTAAATATGGAACACACAGTCCCCCACTAAAGCATACAAACAAGCATTAACACTTAAAATACACAAACTAACACACTACACTGTGGACACGATCTTCAAAAAGGTCAAAATGGATGGTACAGGCACACACGCTTGCGTCTTCTGATTTTCCTATGTGTTGTTTGCCCTTCATGTTTGTCTCTTTTAAATAAATATATCATTAGTAATTATTTCCTGGTTTTGTGTCGTTGCAGGGAGTGGTTCATTTGATAGTGGGAGTTCCCAGTCGTATGCAGATGTGGTGGAGTCCAAGACTAGCGACAGCTGGTTTAAACAGTAAGTCTTGTGTTCTAGAACCACCCTTTCAATCTTTGTAATTTTATAGGCAGATGTGCCTGTCAATCATCACGATACTGTTGCCTAATGGGTGCAACGAAAATTCGCCCACCGAAAATATTGGGCTGAAAATGCAAAAAAAGACACTTTCAGCTTTTGGTCAAAAGCCAATTGAGTGGCCGAATTGGAGGCCGAATAGAAAATGAATTGAAAATGGGCATTAATTGAATACTAATTACAGTTCTACTTCAACATTGAAGATTTCAAATACACATTTATTTTCTTTTAAAAACATTTATTGTAAGCCGTAGATGTAAGCAATATTTGAAAATAGTGTAAACCCCAACTTTTGATAACTTTTAACTTGACTGCAAGTTTCGTTTTTTGGTTTCGGTAATTGGCCAAGTGATTAATTATTATTCGGTTTCGGACACAATTTTTTTTTTCGGTGCATCTCTACTAATTGCCTCTGGTCCTCTCACCAGACCGGCCACCACTGGCAGGCGGAGCATGAGCCCGATCCAGGAGGAAGGGAGTTGCGAGGCGGTCGACGAATCAGAGTGGCCGCAGCCGTCAGCCAATCAGGCGGGGAAGAAGGGCGGAAAGCACAAGAAGATGAAGGCCGATGGTGAGTGTGCCTCTCTCTCTCGCTCACTCACTTGACTGTTTTTTCTCTTCTTTTGCATCCCCTTGTCCTTTTTCCTCTTTTTTTGCCCCCAGTCTATTTTGAACACTTTTTTGTCGTATAAACTTTCTTTGTCGTTCTGTCCTTTTCTTTATCAGCATTACCGTTTTCCCCTGTTGCTGATTGCCCAGTTGTCAAGGTTGTCTTGTAACTTTTTTTTGGAAGGGAATCACCCGGAGTCTTTCTTTTTAATTGAATGCGCTTAAAATGACGAGACGTGTGTCTTAAAAAGGATATTTCATGATCACTAGTACCTGTTAGCCAGGCCACGCCCTCCTAGTGATTCAACACCTTTTGCGTTGCTTCTAGTCAGGCCAGGAGCAATACAAATATCTTTTCTGAGCCTCTGGAGAAATCGGGAACTCCACACACTTTCTCGGGAAGCAATCAACTTTGAGCAGCTCCAACAGCCCTGGGTAGAGGCGTGTTCAAGGCAGTTACGTGGTTTAAATGGAGACGTTTTATTGGGACTAAGAAAATGTTTGGTTTAAACTTCGCCACAGCCTTTTCTGGCCTCGACCAGCAGCACACCGAGGGAGGGAGGGTTAACCAGGACGTTTGGGAATTGTCATTCGCTATCTTCTGGGTCAGACCAACATCTTGGTACGATGATAATCAGGCAAATCTATTTCGGTGACTTCTCCTAAATCTCTCTCTCTCTCTCTCTCTCTCTCTCTCTCTCTCTCTCTCTCTCTCTCTCTCTCTCTCTCTCTCTCTCTCTCTCTCTCTCTCTCTCTCTCTCTCATCAGAGTCCACATCCTCCTCCTCATCGTCGTCCAGTCTCTTCGATGTTCCACAGGTGTGGTAGCAGGAGCTGGTTCACCCACTCATCCCCAGCACACCACTTATTTCAACACACAATACAAAACAGAACGATATCTTATTAAAACAAAGCAAATATAATTCAATGTAACAAGAAGCCATACACAACCTCCTTTCTTGGCACAGCACACAAACTCTTGGGAGAGATTGAAATATTGTTATTTTTGATCTTTTAGTGGGTTGATTGTTGTTGCCTGAATGAATGAATCGTCTTGTCAGAGAAGTACACGTGTCTCTGTCCTGGGTGGTCTACCTGTAGAAAAAAAAGCTTAAACCTGGCTAAATTAGCCTAGAGAAAGTGGCAAACCTGCTAATAAATAACCTGCATATGTTATTTACCTAAGGAATTGAGGACTACATGCTCTCCTATTAGCTGATTTACCATGACTTCTAGGCTGAGGTGTGTTAAGTAGGTGTTTACTGTTATAGATGTGTTTACTGTTATAGATGTGTTCACTGTTATAGATGCAATTACAACACTAGTAGTAGGCCTAAGTTATTACATAGTCTGCTCTTTGTAATATTATATACTAATAGTGTTGCAGTTCCATCCAACAGTAACACTATTTCTACGTTTACTTAATACATCTCTGCCTACCGTACAGGTTAACTCTGCCTGGTTTGCTACTGAACTATCTTGGGATACTATACTACCCCCTCTGGTACTGCAGTAGCCACCTCCCCATAGACCTTAACATTAGATGTCGTGTTCAGACTTTTGGCGTGGCCCCATCCTGGGCGAGGAGGCCATCTTGGGCCTGTTTATTGATATTTTTCATAGATGTTACCGCCACCTACAGGATAATGTGCATATTGCCTTGTTAGCGACTGATTGATTGCGGCGATAATAGCAGCTAAACATGGCGAGAATTTGACGTGAGCCATTCGTTCCAATAGAAGGGAGTGGTGAACGCAGTGTCTAGTGTTCCTATTTATGGCTGCCAGGGCCGCTGACGGCTCTGGCTGGGCCCGGGATAAAGTCCTCTGAAAGGGCCCTCACCCAATACATTCAGTTTAATGGGGACCCAATTCCAGGCCCCCCATCTCCCTGGGCCCGGGACAACTGCCCCCCTTGTCCACTTCTGTTGGCTCCCCTGATGGCTGCCTCCACTTCATATTCGTGGCTAATATGGGTCTGTGAAAGTCTCTTTATGGCTTGACTGTGTCCCTCAGAAAAAATAAGGTGCTCAAAGCTCTTTTTGTTTTCCCCATCCAACTGGTGCAAAGAACAAAACTGAATAATAAACTTTGCTTAAAGTTAAAGGCATATTATTGGCATATAGAACCTTTTTTGATGTTGCCACTTTTTGTGAATAAGCTTCAGAAAACTGTGAGGTGGTTTGCCAACAATGGAAAAAATATGGTTGACTTATGTGAGTGAGGAGATTGTTCTGCAAAGCTTGAATATCTCATAGCTTGTTGTTGTACCATGCACTTACTTCCAAGCTTTCGCTATTTGGAAAATTGGACCACTGTGCGCTTGTATTGAAATGTTCTGGTTGTAGCAATGCATTCTGGACTTTGAAAATTGCTTTTTGGACCTAACCTGGTAAGGCTTACCCCAACACCTAGCCATGTGGGATTCTGATGTTTTGCGCTCTTAATTTTTTTTTTTTTAGTCACATTTTTCAAGTCCAGAATAGATTCCTGTATGGCAGCCTCTCATTTCCTAACAAGAGCATTGAGGACACAAAAAGGGAGTTCTAGAATGATTCTTAAATTCTTATCTGGGAGATTAAGGAAGGGTTAATGGGCCACGGTGGAGAAGTCAGCCAGTGACTTCCCATTGGAGCCTCTGCAAAATCTTACGGTGTAGAATCGGAAATGGCGGTGTTATTTCAACATTTACAGTCAAGTTTAACACTCTGTGTTGGTCATACACTCAAATGTTGAATTAACTCTACAAAATTGACTGTCTTTGCATTGATGCAACGTAGACCTGGTTCTTTCCTTTGTCTTTTTCCCACCCTTAAGTTTTAAATGACTTCTTATGTGATTCAGGACTCCTCAAAAGACAGTCAGTGAGTTACACAGTTATAATGGTACACGTGTTCTTGTGCACACGCTTGTGCGTGAGCGACTAAGAGGAGCACGTATGTAGGCATGGTGTTAAACTGTGTTTTTCATACAGGCACGTCACAAATTACTTTCAGTTTTAAATGTGGATGTTTTTTTGTTTTTTTTTCCCCCTGTATATGTTTAGGGGATGGGCGGGTATTTGTAAGTGAGTGTGTGTGTATGTGCGCGTGTTTGTGTGTATGCGTATGTGTGAGTGCGTGTTTAGAATGCATGTTTCAACACTTGGAACTTGGTTGATCCTATATCTAGTCATTGTCATGCCAGGGTGGTCTGTGAAGTTTTAAAAATGCAGTTAAAGATTTTGTCATGATCCTTTTTTTTAAAAAAGAATGAGTGTATGTAAAATTCATTTCTAGGCCAATTTCCTTTTTTTTTAAATGATAGAATCATTAACGTCATTCAAAAATAGTCTGTATTTATTGACCAGGTAATGATAGGAAAGATATAGACATTGATATTTTTGTATGTTGAATGTTAAAAATGTTGTTTTCGTTAACTATGTTTTTGAACTTTCCTGTTGTATTGCCACTCCCTATGACACACTTGCAAAAAAAAAGAAAATGTCAAAAGGAATGTTTGAAAATCAATATGTATGTATACATGTTTGTGATGTTTATCTTTTTTGTATGATCAACAAATGTCAAAACATCCCCTTTCATTTGGAGGGGAAAATATTAAAGAATGTTTCTTACCTAAGACTATCATTTGTATGTCTTCTGTGGTGTATCTCCTTAAAGGGCAACTCCTGCCAATTTCAATGTGCTGTTGTATTGCTCACGGTATCCTTGACATGTTGGTACCCGGTGATGCCGCATTTTTTGGCTCAGCCCTTTCCGAGATCTGAGCTATTTTAATGAGGGCAACTTTTGTTTACATTTCAAAAAAACATTTTTATTTATTCCTAAAAACATCCAAAAGGTTATGCAACATCAGCAGACAGCTAGCAAACAGTGATACCTTTTGGGAAAATATTTGGAGTAGGCCTATGCTCATTTTTTTTTAAAAATGTAAACAAAAGTTGCCCCCATTAGAATGGCTCATATCTCGGAAAGGGCTGGGTCAAAAACTGCGGCATCACCGGGTACTGACAAGTCAAGGGTAGCGTGAGTCAAACAACAGCACATTGAAATTGGCAGGAGTTGCCCTTTAATGCACGCCGTTCCACCAGTGGAATGCTGTAATACTATTGTAATACTGTACTATAACTGACGTGATGAACATCTGGGAACAGAAACATGGAACCGACAGACAAGGCACGTTTCGGTGCCAAGTAGAACCTTAGCCTTTCTTTCAGTTCCATCAAGGAACCGAATTTCGGTGCCCAGTCCTATGTAATAGTTGTGTAGTACTATGGTAGTAAAGTTTTTTTTTTTCTGTGACTATGACCGTGCACGTGTCCTTTAGTAATACAACTCTGGTAACGGCTTATTTACAATGGGGACTATGTCTTCTGTGGTATAAAACATTCATATGTGAATCTCTAGAATTTTTTGCTTGTACAGCGAAGTGTTGATGCATTTAATTAAATTCAAAAGTTGAGGCACTTTTGACTGAAAAATTAACTGAATGCACCGGTAAGTATTTTGTTACTTCAAGAGCAGCTGCATATTACAGTCTACTGATTCTGAAAACAGGACTGCATTTTTAAGCTGAATTTTTGGTCACCGTACCCTGAGGGCGTGTGCCATCACGTAGCCCAAAATGGAGCCACACCCCCTGTTCGTTGTGAGCTCCAAAACTGTGTCGCAGCTCGAGAATGTGCACATTTTTTCTGACTCGGTGCGCATAAGCCAGCGGCGTCCAGGAAGAAGGCAGAAGGAGCAGGAGATGAATAGAGTAGCATAAAGTTTAAAGGTGTCTGTGTGTTCAGACAGTCTGGCTGAGGTACTGTGATGCCTCTTCCATTGCCAGTTGTCTGGTAGGCCTGCAGCTGGAAACAGCAGGACTCGGCAGACACTTTTTGCTTTACGATTGAGCTGTGTCATGCCTATTCGAAAAGCAAAAAGTGGTGGCCAAGTCGTGCTGTGTCGAGCTGCACTGTAGGCCTAACAGCAGTGGAAAAGAGGCATAAGTGGTAAAACCCTGAGCTGGGTGAGCTAGGTGAATGCTGTGGCTGGGGTGCCGCCAGAAATTTTGGGCCCCCTTAAGGGACCCTGTCTGTACTTGGAATTTGTATCCCCTTTCCCCCTCCTAACGGCACCCATAGCTGCAGAAATAGTTATGTACCCCATTTGGCTACTTTTAAATTCCAAATGTAATATAAGCCATGTGATGGTTATGTTAAGTTTGGCACTGTTTGGCCCTGCTGTGGCCTGACGGCAGGGCGCTGAGTTGCTGCGCCGGCGGCCCAGGTTCGATTCCCGCCCGGGTCACTCTCCCCACTCATTTCCTGTCTCTCCTCCACTGTACTGTCAGAAATAAAGTTTGGCACTGGTTTAACCACCTCATAGATGAGATGACGTTCTTCTAATTCAGTAGTAAAAGTGCTCTTTTAAAGGTACACTGTGCAGTATCAATGGTCAAAAAAGGTACGGGAAGTATGCTGCTCATTGAAACTGGGTTGCCTATTGCCAAATTTGATCTTTTCATTAAAGTTTACTGAGTAATAAACTAATATTTTCTAGTATGGCCTAAGTACAGTCATTTTTGCAGCCAAAAATGTCTTTCTGAACATTCAACATGGCGGACCATGGAGAAGATCCCGCTTTTATGAAAAGTGGAATTTTCCCAGTCATAATGAATACTTAGAATTTGATGGTGGTGGTAAGAATTCATGAAAATATAACATAAGTGATTAGGTAGCATGAATTCTGGAAATAAACAACTAAACATCTTGCACAGTGTACCTTTAAGGATTTTACAGTGTCAAAACCATGATTGGGGGGGGGATTTGTCTCGCTCTTAATCTGAAAGCTTTCAGCGACTGCATTTGCTTTTCTTTAAAAATAATGATAAAAAGAAAGATTAGTGACACCAGTTGTCTTCAATAAAAATGTATTTAAAAACATGAAAATGTCATTTTCAGAAAAAGGTTCCTTTTTGTGTATGACGACAAACAACGCAAACATCAATTCATTTCATGGCCAGCAGGTACATATACCGCTATGTTTGCCCCTCATGACAAGAGTACATAGTAAGATTACATAGTAATCACATAGTTCTTGCCAAAGCACCACACCATTTGGATCTGGAAGATCATACAGACTACTAGTGTTCTCAACACAGTCGCTACAGCCGCTGAGAGGGGAATGCCCAATGTTATCATCGCAATCTAGTGCAGGGGTGGGGAACCTTTCTCACTCCAGGGGCCACTTCATATATTTGTCAGAGGGCCTTAAAAGTCCTCCCGAGGGCCACACTTTGAACACAAAAAGGTAGAGGAGCACTGATCTAGTTGGCGATAACAACTTTTTTCCCCCATGTGATTTTGACAAAAAAAATCTTCAAAAAAATCAGACTTCTTTTCCTTTTTCCTGCTCGTGTGGTCTTCAGGTGTCATCAGTCTGATGAGGAGGAGGCTGCTTCCTGTTTCACCTCCATGAAGCAGAGGCCTGGATACGACACACCACCAACACTGGAAAGAGAATTTTTGTTTTTTTACATTATACATTACATCATTACATTACACTTAGACGACGCCTTCATCCAAATTGACTAACAGATGTTACAGGGGATTTGTCCACAGTCCTTGGAGCAGTGTGGGGTTAGGTGCCTTGCCCAAGGGCACTTCAGCCATGGATGGAGGAGGGCATTGTTAAGGTTTGGGGATCGAACCTGCAACCCTGTGATCTACAGTCCAACTCCTTAACCATTGCACCACAGCTGCCCCAGAAGTTAGCAGAGTTAGGTTCAAAACCTGACACTTTCTGGTGTTGAAACACAGGCAAGGTAGTTTCACTGTAATACTGACAGTGAAAGACAATGAAACATACATTACATTAGACTGTAAGATGTGTGCACTACCTGTGCTGTCCACATAAGATGACTACAGTATGTGACGGAGTGTGTGTGTGTGTGTGTGTGTGTGTGTGTGTGTGTGTGTGTGTGTGTGTGTGTGTGTGTCCTACCTGTGCTGTCCAGGTGAAATGCCTGTAGGACGCTGAGTGTGTGTGTGTGTGGGTGTGTTCTCTACCTGTGTTGTCCAGGTAGGATGACTACACTGAGTGTGTTGTCAGGTAAGGCCTCGAGGATCTTCCCCACCCTCACATCCAGTTTCCTCATGACACCTGCCGTCTTCCTGTCCACCTCTGCTTCCACTTCCTGTTACAACAATACACACATTTGCCATTAATAAAATAAAAGTTTTTAAGGGATTCACCACCCCATTCTCATCTTGTCCTGGAGTGTCTTTTCTGACTTTTATTTTTTTTATTTTTTTTACTCTGGATTCACCATACCAAGCACCAAAACCCAAGAAGCCTACAAAGCGTTACATTAAGAGCACACCATAAAAACATGCAATATAATATTATCAAATGAAAATGATGATATGTACAGATGTGGAGGGAAATAAATACGTACCTCAACTGTGCCATCTTCATCTTGTCCACCCTCCTCTCTTCCACCACCACCACCACTCTCCTCTCGTTCACCCCTTTCTTGTCCTCCACTTTCCTCTTCTCCACCGTTCACTTCCCCTCCATCCTTTTCTCCATTTCTAACTTCGCCGCATCCCTCTGGAATTGGCGTTTCCTCGTTGCTGTGGCCGTTCATGCTGCCATCCATGGTTCCATCTGAAGTTCAAAGATTCAAGATTCAAAAAACTGTACTGTCTAATATGTTGCCTTATTAGAAAATTGTCTATTGATTGGATGTGTGTGTGTGTGTGTGTGTGTGTGTGTGTGTGTGTGTGTGTGTGTGTGTGTGTGTGTGTGTGTGTGAGTGTGTGTGTGTGTGTGTGTGTGTGTGTGTGTGTGTGTGTGTGTGTGTGTGATTTATCTGAAGAATGAGTGTTCTGTGTGTGAGGTTCCACCTGAGGTTCCGTCCCAGGTTCCGTCCGAGGTTCCGTCCGGGGCCCAGGTAGACAGGTGTGGTGGGGTGAGGGCCTGCCACAGCCTGACCTGCTCCGGACTCAGCTGAGCCCAGTGATCCAGGGCGAGTTCTGTCACTGCAGTGTCAAGTTCTGTATACACACGGTACATGCACATAAACACACACCTGTGTTAGATTACACTGAACCAACATTTATTATCCAAAGCAACTCACTGGTATTTTAGTACTGGGTATCAGACATCACATAAGGGCACTTGGGCCATGAATGAATGTTTTGGATCAATGGAGGATTAATCCATACATACATACAGTATATCACAAAAGTGAGTACACCCCTCACAGTTTTGCAGATTTTTGAGTATATCTTTTCATAGGAAAGCATTACAGAAATGTAACTTTGACACAATGATTAGTGACCTTTTAACAACGTATTTAACCGCTTAAATTTCTTGTTCACTCAGAAAAAAACAAAATACAGCCATTAATGTTTGAACATGTACTCACAAAAGTGAGTACACCCCAGATTAAAATCCGGTAGAGAAGGGGCTATGTTGGCTCGAATCGTCTCAAAATGAAACGAAATGAAAAGGGATGACAAGGGAGGTCATCAGTGTGCGTTTCAACCTTTCTTTGCATTGAACTTTTACATTTTGAGTCTGCATCTGGCTTAAATAGATTGGTGTGAGATTTGAATGCAATCCTATGGAGAATATCATGATCTGCTTCAGTAGTCACAGTGCATGTTGACATGCATGTTTCTTTTAGGTGTATTTCAGATTGACAATGTTGAAGACATTCATGCATCCCCAAACCATGTCAGTCCCACTACCATGCTTGGCTTATGAGAGGATACACCTTTTTTGTAAAACTCACTTGTTTACCACCACACATGCTTGACACCATCTAAAGCAAATTTGTTTATCTTGGTCTCTTCAGATCACATGACATGGTTCCAGTGATCCATATCCTTGGTCTGTTCATCTCTCTTGAGACCAAGATAAACGAATTTGCTTTAGATGGTGTCAAGCATGTGTGGTGGTAAACAAGTGAGTTTTACAAAAAGGTGTATCCTCTCATAAGCCAAGCATGGTAGTGGGACTGACATGGTTTGGGGATGCATGAATGCTGTCAACATTGTCAATCTGAAATACACCTAAAAGAAACATACATGTCAACATGCACTGTGACTACTGAAGCAGATCATGATATTCTCCATAGGATTGCATTCAAATCTCACACCAATCTATTTAAGCCAGATGCAGACTCAAAATGTAAAAGTTCAATGCAAAGAAAGGTTGAAACGCACACTGATGACCTCCCTTGTCATCCCTTTTCATTTTGAGACGATTCGAGCCAACACAGCCCCTTCTGTACCGGATTTTAATCTGGGGTGTACTCATTTTTGTGAGTACATGTTTAAACATTAATGGCTGTATTTTGTTTTTTTCTGAGTGAACAAGAAATTTAAGCGGTTAAATATGTTGTTAAAAGGTCACTAATCATTGTGTCAAAGTGAAATTTCTGTAATGCTTTCCTCTGAAAAGATATACTCAAAAATCTGCAAAACTGTGAGGGGTGTACTCACTTTCGTGATATACTGTACATACATGCATACATACATACATACAGTGAGGAGAATAAGTATTTGATCCATTGACAGTAAATAGAAAGCGTTGAATGGCAAATAGCGTTGATTTGGCCTCCATTCTATTTACTCTCAATGATTTGATCCCTTGCTGATTTTGTTGGTTTGCCCACTAATAAAGACATGATCATTCTATAATATTAATGATAAAATGTATTCTAATATAGAGAGACAGAATATCAAAAAGAAAATCCAGAAAATAACTTTGAAGAATATATTTTAATTGATTTGTATTCCATTGAGGAAAATAAGTATTTGACCCCTCTAGTCAAAGAAGACAAAATACTTGGCGGCAAAGCCCTTGTTTTCTCATACAGAGGTCAGATGTTTCTTTCAGTTAATGACAATGTTTGTGGATATATTAGAAAGGACTTTTGTCCACTTTTCTTTGCAGATCATCTCTAAATCACTTAAGTTGTATGACTGTAGCTTGCCAAATGGGAGCTTCTGTTCCCTTCACAGGATTATTATAGGGTTAATGTTTGGAAACTGTCTAAGCCACTTCATGACCTTAATGTGCTTCTGCTTGAGCTACTCCTTCGTTGCTTGGGCTGTATTTTAAGGATTATTATCATTTTGGGAGGCCAATCCATGACCCACCTTCAGTCTAGTGGTGGTGGGAAAGAGGTTGGCATGCAGCATTGTACGTTTACATGTCTCCCTCCATCCGTTTCTTGACGATGTGAAGTCGTCCTGTGTCTTGGCCAGACAAACAACCTCAAAACATAATGTTACCACTTTCATTTATGATGTTGGAGAAGGTGTTGTTCTTGGGATCATAGGCAGCATTTCTCTTCCTCCAAACACATAGAGTTGTGTTAATGCCAAACAGTTTGATTTTGGTGTCATCTGATTCCAGCACCTCCCAATCATATCCTAATCCAGTTTGACGTTCATTGGCAAACCTCAGGTGAGCCTGAACAGGTTCCTTCTGAAGCCGGGGTACCATACATGCACTGCAGGATTTTAATCCGCTGTGGTATCAAGTGTTTCCAATAGTTTTCTTAGTGATTGAGGTCCCAGCTACCTTGAGATTATTTCCTAGCTCCTCCCATACAGTTTTAAGGTGCTTTATCCCCTTTTTTCTGGTTATTAAATTCCCACAAGGTCAAATCTTGTATGGAACCAGAGACAGGCCTAAGATTGATGATTGATGATCATTTTGTATGTCCTAAAATTGGGAAGAAATGCACCAACAGTTTGCTCTTTAATATCCAGGAGCCCATTTCAGCCTTGTTGAGTTCTAAAATCCTGTCCCTGACATCCTTTGACAGCTTTTTGGTCTGTCCCATGTTGGCGAGTTTAGTTTGATTGATTGACTGATTCTATGGACTGATTCTGCAGATTCAATGTGTCTTTTGTACAGGTTACTATTAACAGGTGTGTTCAATTCAGATAACAAGTTGATTGAAAGTGCCATTTGATCTGCGGGATCAGAACTCTTAATGGTTGGCAGGGGATCAAATACTTATTTCCCTCAATTAAATATAAATCAATTATTATATATTCTTTAGAGTTAATTACTGGATTTTCTTTTTGATATTCTGTCTCTCCATATTAGAATACATATTATCATTAATATTAAAGACTTATCATGTCTTTATTAGTGGGCAAACCAACAAAATCAGCAAGGGATCAAATACTTATTCTCCTCACTGTACATACATACATACATACATACATACATACATACATACATACATACATACATACATACATACATACATACATACATACATACATATTTACATAATACATTGGTCTATCAGATCCAAAATGTCACAGAAATAAGTGGGGACAAAAAAATCATGGTTGAAGCAGACTTTTCATCCTTGTTTGTCTGTGCCAATTCGGTCCAGCACCCATGTCAGACACATTGGTTGAGCAGGCTTTAACCTGTGTCAATTATTTTGAAAGTACAAGTAAAACACAGGTAACTTATCTGACACAGGTAACTTATTTGAGTACCCAGTATACAGATGTACTTGTCTTACGCTCAGCTGACTCTACGCTGGTTGGATCAAGTTTGAGGTAGGTACTTGTTAGGTTTGTAGTATTTTTCACTAACAACACTATCTATCTCATTAGATACAATGGAGTAAACGGTGTAGCGGCTATGTAATACCATGTGCTAGTGTTGTACTTACACCATGAATTTACTTTTGTTTTTGACACCTCTGAGCACCAATCACACTCACTGATGAACGCATGTCTCCTCCTCCTCTTCTTCTTCCTGGTAGCCTGAGGTCGAATGGTCACGCCCTCTACGCGACCCAGATGGGGCTCCAAGGTCAGTTGAAGGTTGGCCATCTGGTCGTCATTGGCAACATTGGCCGCGTAGACCACGCTCTCGTTCACAGGGTCCGAGCGCAGATCGTCAAGGTACTGTTCCAAATCCAGGGTCAACTCTCCCACAGGTCTTTGCACCTGCAGCACAGTGTGTAGAACAGATTTAGGTTTGGCAGTACTTTGGCAAAGACAAGAATAAAAATAGTCATTTTTTTCAGAAGTAATGTTGGCGCTGACCAGCATCATGTCCAAAATTAATAAAGTCAAGTCAAGTAGGTTTTATTGTCAATTTCTTTACATGCACTGGTCATACAAAGAATTTGAAATTACATTTCTTGCTTTCCCATACAGACATAGACTAATCTAGGTAAGGACATAGACAGTATAGACATAGACAGTACTTATACATGGACTTAAGACAGTATGGACATAGACAAGAAATATGTACATAAACCATAAAATAAAAATAAATACATCTTCCCAGCACCCTTGCTGTTTTGTTTATAGTCTGAAACAGAGCAATTTAAAGTGCAATAAATAATATTCTTATTGTGTGTGTGTGTGTGTGTGTGTGTGTGTGTGTGTGTGTGTGTGTGTGTGTGTGTGTGTGTGTGTTACCTTAAGAGTAAAGCCGTACATTGGTTCGCCATCCAG